>NW_028173127.1:47500-237500 GCF_963971535.1 Notolepis coatsorum
GTTTACATTAGAGATGTGCATAATATGTATGATTGTTGTTGTCGATTCTTCTGTAGTTGCTATGACCAAATCATTATATAGTCTTTGTCAACGTTTTGGTATGGTAAGGTATTATGTATGAGAAATGTGTTCATTATTACTGTTCATTGTGCTTTTTTTTTTTTAATGAGAATAGCTTTTATTTCTTTCCAGCTAAACACATTCTTATTATTCCAACTAAAGGTTTTCAGTCTGAGGGTCTGGAAAAGCTAAATCAATTTCAAATTTTAAAGTTGATTATGAAGCTTTTTAACCCAATAATTGATTATTTATTGTCAATCGTTCAACATTTCACATTTAAATAGATTAGATTAGATTCCAATTTATTGTCATCATACAGCACAAGTAGAGTACAACGAAAATAGGTTTGGCATCCTAGTACAAATGCAACAGTCAAGTGTAATAGTAATATACAATGTACAGGTGATTAAACTGGGTACAAAATATATAAATTAGTACTACTGAGTAATAGTGCTAATCAGATGTATGTACAGAGTTGTAGTATTAATATGTATAGTGATACAGGTATAAAGACATAGATATAGTATCTAGTCTACATATAAAAAGGATTATATGCAGATATGTACAGACATACGTGGATATATATATATATGGTAAGAATAAATATACATGTATATACAGCATTATTGTACATGCTATCATGCAGTAGGGGTGCACCGATGTATCGGTCGGGTATCGGTATCGGCCGATAAGTGCCTTGTTGACTGCAATCGGCCTATCGGCCGATAAGCTCAAATGTGCCGATGGCAGTAACCGATAAGTTCAGTCACATCCTGCACAACGCCGCCCCCAGTCCTCCACACACACACAAGCTACTGCATCAAAGTTACTACTAAATATTCAACATTCTCTTTTGAGACTCCGCTTCAGACTCTTATCATTTGGCACTAAAAGCTAAACATTGTCACCGATATGGCTGTCCGCAACATGTCATTAATTAATCAGTGACGACGCTAACGTGAGCTAGGTTAGCTAGCATGAGCTACCGGTGGATGGAAAGACTAACGTTACTGGTGAAAATGTGATTTACGTTGGAATACTCCTTTGCCAATTTGCTGTACTTTGATTGCAGGTCTGCAGCCATTATTGCTGGATTATGAATAGCCCCAACTTTAGCCAAGGTAACGTTATGGCTAAACATTTAACGTTAGTTAACGCTAGCTTTCGATTAGCTGTTCAATGCTAATAACGTAACCAAGCGAACCCATCACAGCTCCCCGTCAACACCCCTCTCTCGGGAAGATGGCATTTAAGAAAGTATCTGCTGTTAAAATGACACAAACATTCGTTTTGTGGCATTAACGTTATATAGTTAGTGTTACACGTTCAATAACATAAGCATAGTATTTACCCGAACTACTAGCTCAGTTCCTTCCGTTGCTCATAGAGCCCTGAGAGTTGTACCCAATCCATTCTGCAATCTGTTAATAAAGTTTTCAATCAGACAAATGTATAGAAAGGCTTTTGTTTTATTATAACATTCGTTGCAGTAAAATCATTATGCCTCGTCGTTTGGTCATCCTGTGGAGCGCTGGTCGGCGGGCAGCTAACGTATTAGCTACGGTAAGCTTGTTGTGGTAACTGTGGTTCTCGCAAGCAGATCAATGGCGGCATGCCCGGAAGTAGAAAATGAATAAACGCTTGCCGATTGGTGGTAAGAACAGCAGGAGGTGGGTGCTAGCGGTGTGACGTAATTGGCCGAATCGACTGTCAATCAAAATGGTTCTATTGCATTGGTTGAGAGCTCTGGTTGAGACAATAGTATCCAGCTGCAGGCCGCCAGACCATACTGGGAGAGGGATAGTGCTACATGGCATGGTGGAATTAATACCATAAACATATTTCTTGATGTTTCCTTTTTTTAAGTAAAGAGGCCTACAAATACAAATATACAGTAGTTTAATTTAAAAAATAATAATAATTACAAAAAAATATATATATATATACATTTACATTTTACATTTAGTCATTTAGCTGACGCTTTTATCCAAAGCGACTTACAAGTTCTGTACGACAAGCCATCAGGAAGGGCACAACTCTATCAGCTGAGCAACAATGTTCATCAAAGTGTTGAGTGCTACAGTGTAGGTTAGTTTATTAGGACAAGTGCATGACAGTACGGTTAGTTAGGGTTAGATTTTTTATTTTTTTTTAATTCAGATAATGGTTGAAGAAGTGCGTCTTTAGTCGACGGCGAAAGATTGGACGTGATTCGGCTGTCCTAACTGGGGTGGGTAGTTCATTCCACCATTGTGGGGCAAGGACTGAGAATAGGCGACTTCTCTTTGATGACCCTCCCGGAGCTTGGATAGGAGTAGGTCTGAGGCGGCCAGAAGATGCAGAGCGTAGGGGTCTTGAGGGTGTGTAGTTAGAGACCATTGACCGGAGGTAGGCGGGAGCGGTTCCCTTTGCCGCACGGTATGCTAGGTATATAAAAATAAATAAAAAATTACAAATATTCTTTTTTTGCCACAAATATCGGTATCGGCCGATTGTGTTAGTTGAACAATTGGTATCGGTATCGGTGGCAAATTTTCATATCGGTGCATCCCTATCATGCAGGGTTGTATGGATTATATGCAGGTGTATAAGTAAGTATAGCATTCTCACCTAGATAAACACATTAATCTTGCATTTGCAGTTCATTCTACCCCTCAACCGATGTCTTATCAATAACTGCTGTACCATAAGAATGCCTCCATGTAGACACCAACCAGCATGACGGGACGATGCTGTAACATTTAAAGGTGTACATTAGCAGGACGTGACCCGGTCTACAGCCGTGTCCCTCTGAACCTGCCCGGGCCACGAACAGATGAGCCACAGAGGTTAAAGGAACACGCCAACATTTGGGGAAATTAGCTTACCGTCTTCTCCAGAGAGAGACAAGATAGATACCAGTTTCCTCTCTGTGCGTTCAGTAGAAAGCTATCTGGCTGCACGATAATAGCCTAGCTTAGCACAATGAATGGAAGCGGACATGGCCGGTTAGTGTTCGGGAGAGGTGTTAGTTGGACAATGCCTAGGCTAAATGGCACTGTCCGCTTCCCATTCATTGTGCTAAGCTAGGCTAACGTGCAGCCAGATATCTTTCTACTGAATGCACAGAGAGGAAACTGGTATCTATCTTGTCTCTCTCTGGAGAAGACGATAAGCTAATTTCCCAAAATGTTGGCGTGTTCCCATTGAAACCAGGAAACACATTTGTGTGTATATACAGGCTATATAATGCATTATTAGCAGGCGTTGGTAGGTCTAAAGGGGTTAAGACCCAGCAGGTCTGCACGCTCTGAGGCCGTGTGCCTCTGAACCTGCCCGGGCCACGTTAAGCAGACACCTTGCTGAACAGATGAGCCACAGAGGTTAATTAAGACCCAGCAGGTCTGCACGGTCTAAAGCCACGAGGGGATGAGCCACAAATCACCTGCTAAGACTCTTTGGAGAGAGGGAGCTGAGACTCTAAATCCCCAGGTTTACCTTCCTCACCTGCTTAGAGAAGCGTGGCGGCTCAGCAGGACACTCGGGCTGAAGAGCGGCAGGGCCACCTGTTCACTTCACACACTCGAGCTGGTGTCACGGTGCGCGGACTCGTTCGTGGCTAATCTGTTTATGTGTGTGTTAGGTATAATTTATTTCCATCACTTGAGGGGTGCGACAGTGGCTCAGGAGGTAGACCAGTCGTCTGGTAATCCGGAGGTTCCCGCTTCGATTCAGTGTCGAAGTGTCCTTGAGCAAGACACTTGATTGATTGATTGAAAAGTTTATTAACAGATTGCAGAATGGGTACAGTACAGTACATCTCAATACATACAATTGTTAAGGGGATGCAGACCAGAGAAAGACTTTCGTCTTGTTTACATCAGGGTCCCCCATTTTCAATTCATCATAACATATATGACATACATGACATACAGATAGACAGTACTGCTACATCTATACATTTATGACATATCAGATTTGCAAATACAGTACTGTTTGTGATACAAAAGTGTCCAGAAAAGGAGTGTATATACATTTGGCATAGAAACTGTACATTGGAGGAGGTTGGTGGGGTGGGGTTGGGTGGGTTGGGTGAGGGCTGTACATTGGAGGGGGGGGGGGGGGGGGGGTTGGGTAGGGGACACACACACATTTTACACTGTACATTGGAATATTGACAAAGCCTTACTTGGTCATTTACTGTACAACTAGGTTAGGACATTTGTAGGGGCCAGTTTCGAATTGTAGTCTCACGTAGGTGTTTTTTGAGAGTGTTTTTGAAGGTGGGTAGTGATTCACATTCCTTTACAGCTTTAGGCAGGGCGTTCCACATTGATGTGGCATAATTGCGAAACGTGTTTAGTCCCTTGTTTGAGCCGAATCTGGGTTTTACATGATTTGTGGAGCTCCCTCTGGTGTTGTGATCGTGGTATTCACTGACCTTTGGGAAGTATTTTGACATGTACATGGGTACCTTGGTCGCGTAGTGTATCTTGTAGACCAGGCCCATTGCAAGTTGCTGTACTCTGTCGTCTACTCTAAGCCATCCTAGGTTGTCAAAGTGGGCAGGGGTGAGGTGGGTTCTAGGAGTCAGGTCAAGTAGTAGTCTGACTAGCTTGTTTTGAGATGTTTGTAATTTGTTTTTTAGTGCCTTTGAGGTGCTTTGGTACCATGAGGTGCAAGCATAGTCGTAGTACCCTTGAATGAGTGCTCCTGCTAGAGTCTTCAGGGTATTCTTGTTTACCAGAGAGGAGATCCGGTACAAGAATCGCGTTCGTTGGTTGACTTTTTTTATTACATTGGATGCCATTTTGTCACAGGAAAGATTAGCCTCTAGGATGGAACCCAGGTAGGTAATTTCATCTTTCCTTGTGATAATATTGGCACCCACTGTAACCGAGAAGCCGTCGGTCTTGCTGAGTTTGTTGTTTGAACCGAAGAGAATGGACTCTGTTTTGCCCATGTGTAATGATAGTTTGTTGTCGGCGAGCCATATGCAGATTTTGCCTAGTTCCGAGCTGAGGGCTTTTTCAACCTGTAACTTGTTCTTGTCAGAGACCAGCAGGGCTGAGTCGTCCGCAAACAGGAACAAGTTGCAGTCACAAGCTGACGACATGTCATTTGCATAAATTAGGAATAGTAGCGGTCCTAGTATGCTTCCTTGTGGAACACCACAGCTCACTGTGAGGGGGGGGGGATAGGGTACCGTTTACTTCCACCATCTGTTCCCTCCCCTCCAGGTAGGATTGTATCCAGCTCACTGATAAACTATCAAAACCAATTGCTTTTAGCTTGTCAATCAGAATGGTGTGATTGACAGTGTCGAAGGCCTTTTGTAGGTCCAGCATGACCATGCCGCAGTATTTGCCCGCGTCCACCTCTTGTTTGATGTGGTCGTTCAAGTAGAGAAGGCATGTGTCAGTGGAGTGGGATGTTCTGAAGCCAGATTGGAATTCGTAGATTAGATTTTTTTCCGCGAGGTACTTTTCGATCTGTTCGTATACTATTTTTTCCATGACTTTCGAGATGGATGTAAGGATAGAAACAGGGCGGTAGTTACCCGGGTCTAATTTGCTGCCCTTTTTGTGCAGGGGTGTTACTCTCGCAATTTTGAAGTCCTTGGGGACGTGTCCCTGTTTTATGGAGAGGTTTATTATGTGTGTGATGACTGGGGTGATGGCTGCTGCTGAGTCTCTGAGGAATTTGGAGGGGATGTTGTCATGGCCAGTGGCCTTGTTTGGTTGGAGGGCGCTCAGTTTTTTGAGTACCTCATCTGTAGTTACTATTTCCAGTTTGAAGTCGTCTTTGTGGACGCCTAGGTTCTTGTAGTATGCTACTATGTGTTCTACCCCATACTGCCCTGAGTGGGAGGGTAGTTTGTTTACCAGTGTTGTGGCTATGTTTGTGAAGAAAGTGTTTAAGTAATTGGCTACATCCAGCTTGTCTGTGATGAGCGTGTTGTCCGTCTTTATGTTTATGTTTGAGAACCTGGTTTTGAGTTTTTTACTGCAGCCTAGTTGATTGTTGAGTAATTAACCCCTAACTGCTCCCGATGAGCAGGTCGGCACCTTGCATGGTCGCCTTCGGTGTGTGAATGTGTGAGTGAATTGGTAAAATGTGAGGCATAAGTTGTGGAAAGCGCTTTGGATAAAAGCTGTTCTATAAATGCACCATTTACTTGAGCAGCATACTGTAATATTGTAGTCCAGAATATCACACCAGCTTGCCACAGGATGTTATGCAAAGACAGAGTAGCTAGCAGAGGCGACGTTCCTGGACTGACGGCTGGAAGATGGTCCCCTGAGCGACAGAGTACAGACAAGGTTATGGTTATGGTTATAGTAGAGTAGATTCTGTCTGCAAATCCGGAATGTCTTTGACTCTTTGTTGATTGAAGTGTTACAATAAGATTAAAGTAATGATCTAAAACATTTTCACACAGATACAGTAAATGTCCATTCTGCCACTCTCTATCACCAATTGATATAACACAAAAGTCATTCTAGCTATACCCAGTTTATAAATGCTTTTATATTCGTTGTTGTCATCTGTTCTAAACAATGGTGTCTGGTAGGACGTTCCCGGGAAAATCGTCTGGCAAACAGGAAGTGATTTCAACCAGTTAATGATATTGTTTTCTACTGCACTCTGGCAAAAAATTATATGATTCTCTCCCATGTTTGGAACATTTGGGCTGAAGTAGCCATTGGAGGTGCCGGTCAAAGGTCATAGCTTCACAGCTCTGGTATTAAAATGTTCTCAGACTTTACAACAGCGTTTATCCAATTTGGTCGGCTGTTCGCATGCTATTTCTGGGTCGGAACATCATTCATCAGATATATACTGTACCTGACACCACATGAACCTCCAATAGAACAGAGCATTATAATTCATAATATCCAGGATAAGTTGATATTTATATGTATATTGGTCAGAACAAAAGACATTTGAGTATAAAGCTTTTCTTGGTGCTGCTTCTCCTGGAATATTTATGGTCCAGTCTCATCTTTTATGAGAAAATGTCAGAACTATTCATAATGAATCTGAGTGATGATGATTGATTGAGTGATTTTATTGTCGATTAGAGACATCATCCAAGGGATAACAACACTTATTTCCATCATGGTCCCTGGTATTAACACTATCAGTGCCACTTGTTAACATGGTAAAGCATGGTTGAATGCCACCACCCACTTCAATGATAGCGTTGTGAACGCATAATCTCTGTCTTAATTTATGGCTATGTGTCTAATCTGCCCGTCGTTTATGAATGACTTGTTTGCAGTCAACATTGTCGAGACGGATTGTTTTTTAATCGGTTCATTTCCGTTTTATAGCATTTTGAAAAGCCCTTGTTTTTCAGGAAAATATATAGTTTCCGTGATAAACGCCCTTTACTGGAATATTCTGGCATACACAAAAAACGTTGTCATTTTTCGGCCTATTTATGAATCGTTTTCAAATAAATGCTAGATTATCGATAGTATATGTGTACTTATGCACGCTATAGAAGCGATCTGAAAAATATATTCTCATTTCCTGATCAGCGAGCACACACACACACACACACACATGGGGCACACGCTGATATATAGGTCAAAATAGATCCGATTACCCCAAGACTAGTCAAATAAATTGCTTACCTCAGATCCGATGTTATCCAAAAAGATTATTCCAATTCCTGATCGCCATTCCAAATATCGATCGCGTTTATTGATTCAGCGTTGGGTACTGTAAATTATATATTCCACGCGTTTTCCGGCTCGGCGAATCGCTTGGGTCTCTTCAGATGCCTCGCCGGAGAAGTAACATGAGGAGGCTGCCCCTCCCAATTGAGCTCAGAGAGAGTCTGCAACACTAGCGTGAGGCTCGATTGATGAAATATGAATTCAAATCGCTAATAAAAAAAAAATACGACAAACAAACGCTATATAGCGTTGGTGGCACTCAACTGGCGGCATGAACTAACGACAACGTGTCCCTGGCACTCAAAGTGTTAAGAAACAGGACATACATCAACATAAAACATTAAGATACAATAGGCATATACAGTTGAAGATAAAAGAATAATAAATATGCTACCCTCTCTTTCCTATACCATGTTTGTACATACTTTTTGAAGCCGGTTAACCTAGGGGTCTATTTAATGCTGCTGGGCAGGCTGTTCCACAAAACTGCAGCTGAATAAAGGAAGGTCTGCTGGCCATGACTTTAGAAATACGTTTAAAGGGGAACTATTTTACTATTTCTTTCACTATTTGGGCACTTTTACACAATTCCTGTGAGTCTATGGAACACCTCTGTAATATATATATTTTTTTTATTCATTGTTTTGTATTTCTAATCAAGTCCTCAAAAACAGCATTTTTCTACCTCAAGATCTCGAGCCGTTTTGAGCCTGGGCTCCAGGTCCAGGTCCAGCCACTGTGTGCAGTTCATCTTGTATCTCAACATTAACATGCAGCGGTGTCTTTCTGACATCACAAATCATCACATTTTCAAATGACTCAGTTCAGTGAGGGTGAATATTGTGAGCGGAGAATTGGAAGAATGCGCCAATATGAGAATTTTGAGACATAGATCATATTAATATAAGTTCACATAGCTAGGAAACAATGCTAAACACTCAAAAAGGCCATTTATAAGATAGTTCCCCTTTAAATCTAAAAGGGACTGTTTGTGTCTCTACCTCTGGTTTCATGGCTGTGATTATTTTTGACATATTGGAAGTAATTGTGAAGGTAGCTTGGCACCTCCCCTTTATAAATCTAGACTAGCCATAATTTTATCATGGATACTCTTTTGTCCACCCTGAGCCACCCTAGGCTTTCGGCTAGGCTTTTCACCTTTATTATGATAGTGGAGAGTGACATCTCAAAGGCCATTTCAGAATGATGCATTCCATAGTATGTTACGTTATGTTTGGACTGCATTTATAAAGCACTTTACGACTCATGCCTCACACTCACACGACCATGCGAGGTGCCAACCTGCTCATCGGGAGCAGTTAGGGGGTTAAGTGTCTTGCTCAAGGACACTTCGACACGCTGCCTGAAGGAGCAGGAATCGACCCGGGAATCTTCCTATTACTAGGCGACCGCTGTACCTCCTGAGCCACTGTCGCCCCCTCATGTTTGTCCATTCTCTTACGTTGTTCTAGGAAAGGGTGTTTACATAACCCGGTCATGTGAACCTGTGTGTCTGGGCATGGCGTGGTGTTCCGGTCACTCTGTCTCATTAGCATCATCATCGTCCCGCTGTCCACCTAGAGCGCAACATCACATGGCTGTCTTGTCTTCCTCTCTGAGCCTTTCTTTAGACACATAATCCACCTTGCGGAGGACTGTTTCTCTCTGTGCTAACCTGCCAGTGAGCTGGCGTGTGTGGCCCCGCTGTGCGTAAGCCGCGTTTATCAAACTAAAGACTTGATCCAAAGACTAGGCTTGCCGGCTTGAAGATGAACGGCTAAAGGAGCCGGCTCAGGAGGCTTCACGCAGAGTCTCTGAAGAGGACAAACATCTTAGTGGGATACCTGGGACCGCTTCTCCGCACGTAATCCCTGGATCTTCCTATAAGCCAGAGGTGCCACGTTGAGCCCAGGTCATTTGGCCACGGTGTAGTGCAGTCAGAGTGGCTGCTCTGGGGGTGTCGTGTCTGACAGAGCTGTGTATGTGTTCCAGCAGCCACCTGGTATACTGCAGAGTAGACCAACAACAAGACCTTGCTGTAGCTGTTCAGGCACAACACATGGTGGTGGCATACATATTTTAATATTTCATGGAGAGTGTAAGTGTGGTAAAGTGTTGCTACTGGTTACATGGAGAGAAGTGTTGCTACGGGTTACATATAGAGAAGTGTGGTAAAGTGTTGCTACTGGTTACATGGAGAGAAGTGTTGCTACGGGTTACATATAGAGAAGTGTGGTAAAGTGTTGCTACTGGTAACATGGAGAGAAGTGTTGCTACGGGTTACATATAGAGAAGTGTGGTAAAGTGTTGCTACTGGTAACATGGAGAGAAGTGTGGTAAAGTGTTGCTACTGGTAACATGGAGAGAAGTGTGGTAAAGTGTTGCTACGGGTTACATATAGAGAAGTGTGGTAAAGTGTTGCTACGGGTTACATATAGAGAAGTGTGGTAAAGTGTTGCTACTGGTAACATGGAGAGAAGTGTGGTAAAGTGTTGCTACGGGTTACATATAGAGAAGTGTGGTAAAGTGTTGCTACGGGTTACATATAGAGAAGTGTGGTAAAGTGTTGCTACTGGTTACATATAGAGAAGTGTGGTAAAGTGTACTTTTCTTTAAAGGGAAAATGTTTCCTGAAACAAACTTTCCAGGATGTCCTGTGATGTTGATGCGGTTTGATCTATTTCTGTTTAGACATAAACATTTTATAGAATACAAACAGCTATTACAGTAGAACCGAAACCGAAATGACCCGCTTCACTGGACTGACCTGAATGATGTTTTTATATGTAGGTTTCTCTCCCCACCAATCACGCTACTTCACCTGTCATGTCATCTTGTAGGCAACGCTCTGCGTCTGCATCTAAAATGTGTGTCTCTTTTGAGTTGAGATCATAGAATTAGCTCTCAAAACGTGTATTTAGTGTGGTCTTCATGGCTCTCCTTCTTTGCTACAGTGAGCCTCAGAGCTGGGTCGGGATCTTTGGTGATTAAAGCCCTCGTACCTGGTTAGGATATTATTACAGCCACGGGAAAAACACCAGGGACATTCTGGATGAAAGCATTTTGACAAGGCTGTGGGTAACGGAACGCATGGCCAGGTCAGCGGACGTCCCGTGGTCTCATCCAGACTGAGCACGGAGACGCCAAGACGCCATTATTGTTTACGAACAGTAAAGGGTTTTTACAAACACATTGTCTGACAGATATTGTACTTGAAAAAAATATTTGCATTGTACTTTATTTAATAAAAATATTTCCTAAGAGGTCCTGTGTGTTTCCTCACACATTTCAATATTAGGAACATTTCAGTCTTCATGAACGACCTTCATTCCTGACGGGTTTGGATCAACGAGGTTCTGTTGTATTCTAATGTGATGTCGTCAAGACATCGTTTCTGCTGTATTCTAATGTGATGTCATCAAGACATCGTTTCTGCTGTATTCTAATGTGATGTCGTCAAGACATAGTTTCTGCTCTATTCTAATGTGATGTCGTCAAAACATAGTTTCTAAAAGAGGAGGAGGCTGATTCTGAAAAGGGTTCTAATAGTAAAACCAGTAGATATAGTTCCAGTATTTTCACAGTCTCTCACCCTCTCAGGGAGCTGTCATGGTGTCTTCACAGTCTCTCACCCTCTCTCTCATGGTGTCTTCACAGTCTCTCACCCTCTCTGTCATGATGTCTTCACAGTCTCTCACCCTCTCTGTCATGGTGTCTTCACAGTCTCTCACCCTCTCTGTCATGGTGTCTTCACAGTCTCTCACCCTCTCTGTCATGGTGTCTTCACAGTCTCTCACCCTCTCATGGTGTCTTCACAGTCTCTCACCCTCTCTGTCATGGTGTCTTCACAGTCTCTCACCCTCTCATGGTGTCTTCACAGTCTCTCACCCTCTCTGTCATGGTGTCTTCACAGTCTCTCACCCTCTCATGGTGTCTTCAGTCTCTCACCCTCTCTGTCATGGTGTCTTCACAGTCTCTCACCCTCTCTGTCATGGTGTCTTCACAGTCTCTCACCCTCTATGTCATGGTGTCTTCACAGTCTCTCACCCTCTCTGTCATGGTGTCTTCACAGTCTCTCACCCTCTCTGTCATGGTGTCTTCACAGTCTCTCACCCTTTCTGTCATGGTGTCTTCACAGTCTCTCACCCTCTCTGTCATGGTGTCTTCACAGTCTCTCACCCTCTCTGTCATGGTGTCTTCACAGTCTCTCACCCTCTCTGTCATGGTGTCTTCACAGTCTCTCACCCTCTCTGTCATGGTGTCTTCACAGTCTCTCACCCTCTCTGTCATGGTGTCTTCACAGTCTATCACCCTCTCTGTCATGGTGTCTTCACAGTCTCTCACCCTCTCATGGTGTCTTCAGTCACTCACCCTCTCTGTCATGGTGTCTTCACAGTCTCTCACCCTCTCTGTCATGGTGTCTTCACAGTCTCTCACCCTCTCTGTCATGGTGTCTTCACAGTCTCTCACCCTCTCTGTCATGGTGTCTTCACAGTCTCTCACCCTCTCTGTCATGGTGTCTTCACAGTCTCTCACCCTCTCTCTCATGGTGTCTTCACAGTCTCTCACCCTCTCTGTCATGATGTCTTCACAGTCTCTCACCCTCTCTGTCATGGTGTCTTCACAGTCTCTCACCCTCTCTGTCATGGTGTCTTCACAGTCTCTCACCCTCTCTGTCATGGTGTCTTCACAGTCTCTCACCCTCTCATCAGTGGAGCCTTAGCAGAACGTGTTGCTTGATGACTGTGCAGACTAAATCAAATCAAATGTATTTGTAAAGCCCGAAATCACAAGTTAATGTCCCCATGGGCCGGACAAGTCTTCTTTAACTCTTTGACTGCCACGCTGTTTTTCCATCTTTACTCCCTGGGGCCAGCTTTTTGACCATTTTCACGATGTTTGCAGACCCATCGTATATTCTATATTATAGCTATGGAGACAATAGTATGGCTCATTTGACAGGCACTATTTATACTCCAACAGAGAAAAAACATTTATTTCTTCATGCCTTCGTTCATGCGCTGTCCCATGCTAAAAATCATCCCGTTTCAAAATAATCCGGTCTCGTTTTCTGGAACCCGAGATATGACGTGTTTTGTGCAGCATGCGCATATTCGTGCGGGTTGCTTGCCTGAAACCTATATTATTTCCAGGTCAAAGGTAAACACGACCATTACAGACGCAGCGCTCAAAAATCAAACCAATTCTGCTGCTTGTCTGCTGCTTGTTGCTGCTTGTGTGCCACTTAAGTCTACTCAGGTGTTAATTTTCCGGGGGTGTTGGCTGGGGGAACAAAGGGAGGGTAGTTAACTTAAGTGCTTCCCCAGGGAGGGGGTCGGGGGCTACTGCCCTCAGACCCCCAAAATAATTTTTATATGGGCAGTCTGACTTGGGGTACTGACCATATATTAGTGTTGCAATGCATGATAAGTAAACAGTGAAAAAAGCTAAGAAATCTGATGGGGCTGGGACATTTGGGACGAATAAAAATGTAAGATGAAAATCTGCCCAGCCTGTGGGAGGAAGTGGAGGTGTGAAATCTGGCCCGGTCAAGAACAATAGAGGAGTGGTAGAGAGTGGTAGAGAGGCATGAGAGGTTTGAGTTTTGAGTGCTGTATCTGTACATGGAATGTTTCTGTTCAAGGGGGGGTCGTTTTCCGACGCTGGGATAATTACAAAGGCATGTTTTATGATGGGATTCCGTAAAATAGACGTTACCTTTGTCAGCAGGTCCACCAAAAATGACGATGGATGGATTTTGTCCTCTTCATAATAGTCTCCAAAAGTCGCGATCGCCATTATGCATCTCTACTCACTGCTGCTCGCTGCTCTCTAGTGCTCTCGGCTGCGGCGTGGGGGGGCCCCACACAACACTAGCTCAGTTCAAAAGGTAGGCGAAACTGCCACCTGTCGGGATATCTCGTTTTTGGCGCTCAATGAGTTAAACAAGTCAAGAAGAAACATCACAATAAATCAAGAACAAAAGAAATCATGAAATCCAAAATAAATGTAAAATAAATAAATGCAACACTCCCAGACATACCCCAGCGAAGGTAAGGAAAAACGCACTAAAAACCTAGCAATAGGAAAAAAGCACCACAGGAAATGTGGAGGAGAGAAACCTTAGAAGGGCCGTTCAAGGGGGGATCCCCCTTTTTGGATGTCGGTGATAGTAGTGTTGCTATGGATGATCGATGGATGGAGAATAAAACAGGCGAAATAGTTGGTATGTATGAACATTAGACTAGACACGGCTCTTGTTTCTAGATTTAGTGGACACATGTCTTAAGATCATAGATATAACATGCAAACGTTATTTGCTTTAAAATTAACAGCACACAGGTAAGGTACCAGATAATTCCTGTTTATATAACTTCTGTGTGAAAACCTAACCCCATTTTAAATATGCTATTGTAAGGTGCAATATAGGGCGAATTCTTTTTAAATTTAAAGGTAGAATCTGTAATGCCATCAAACGGCAACCTCAAGGCAAAAGAGCCCCGCTTGGTACTGAGCTTTATTCACTTTTTTGCTTTGGTCTGACATGTGGGTTGGAGTTTAGTAAATTATTACTGTGGATTTCTCCAGACCTCTCTCTTCAGAGCCTGAGGTGTGGCCAGCAGTAGCAGCCCCTCCCCCCTGTACCCACTGAAATCCAACCCGCACATCAGACAAAAACTACAACTGTAAACAAAGTGCAGTACCATGTTGCCATCTTTTGCCTGGAGGTCACTGTTTGACGACTGTGTGCTTTCAAAGTGCTTTAGTTTGTTATTCTCTGATTTGAACCGTCTGGTTGATGTTTAATGTCCGTTTTTTAACCCTGAACAAAAATCAATCAACTTAATTTCACTCCCGGGATGCAAGGTTTCACCTCTTAAAAATAATAATAAATAATTCCCTGATGCTTACTTTTATATAAGACCTTATTTTTGCGTTTTCATACAGCACGGTCTGTAGTCCACAACAGCTCTTGAGATCTCCAGACACGAGCCTCCCACCTCCAGACGTTTGAGGGAATGTCAGCCGGGTGCCTTGCTTGAAGTTACACCTTTTGACCAGTAGAGGGGATAGGCACTCCAAGAGGAAGAGCCCGGCCTGTGAGCCTCAAGTCAAGTCAAGAGTTGTCTCTTGCACAAGGTCGCCCGTGCAGTTCCTCACATCCCCACCACCCATCTGTATGTGTGATGTCATACCCCATTACAACACAGCGGCGGGGAGCTACGGTCAGCCATTTTGAACCTCCCCCCTCCTCCTCCTCTGCGTCAGCTGATGCCAGTTCATTTGTCTCTGCGTTAGGTAAACAGAGGCCCCGGCACGTTGGAGATGGATCTGTCTTCCGCTCATAGGTCAACGTCAACACCAGTGAAAAGTGAAAGCGTAATACCTTTAAAGGGATGGTTGTATTGTCCCACAGACTGAGAGGAGTCCGTCTGGAGCACCCCCCCCCCCCCCCCCCCCCCCTGTGTCTCGCAGAGCAGGGAGCGTACTGCAGCCACCAAGCTGAGCTGCACAGGGGAGTAGAGGAGGGAGGAGCCAGCAAACCAGACATCAGTAGTCGCCGACAGAGAGGTGGGAGTGGGGTGGTGGTGGTGGGGGAGGGGGAGGGGCTGTTCTGAGGAGGGGCTGACGGTTCTACAGATGAAGTTGTCAGGACTGTGTTTAATAGAATCCTTTTTTTTTCTTTTTTTTCTTGATATTTTACTTTAGTAGAACTTGTCAAAAATGTACATTCTTACCTCTATTTAAAGTAATCTATGAGTAAGCTAGTGACCACTGACTCCTCATTCACTTCCATACATTTTGAGGACCAATTATAAATATCATACTTCTGAAGTATAAGCAAACTATACAGCAATATTATTCTGTGTAATATGTTTTTCTGTGTCAAGGAAAATGTGTTTATTTGTTGTTTTCTTTTAGCTAATGTTGCCATTTTCAACAGAATGTTTAGAATCGTTCTTCCAGCAAGGCAGCATGTAAACCACTCCCCCAACATCCCACGCAAGGCAAAGATACATAGAACACGCAAACCTACAACAACTTGACCAGGTCTGCTTTTATTTTGCAAAGTCTTAATACATCTGTAAAGAAACATCAAATGCCAAAACAAACACGTCATACATTTGACTCAGCATTGTCTGTTTTATTGATATCTGAGGTAGGACATTTATTCAGCTTGTAGACAATAGAACTGACAGGGAAAGTTACAGTCTCTCTCTCTCTCTCTCTCTCTCTCTCTCCTCTCCTCTCTCTCTCTCTCTCTCTCTCACTCTCACTCTCTTTTTCTCTCTTGCTCTCTCTCTCCCTCTCTCTCTCTCTCTCTCTCTCTCTCTCTCTCTCTTTTTCTCGCTCTCTTTATCTTTATCTCTATTTCTTTCCCTATACCTCAATCAATCAATCTGCACGGCAGTAGTTTGTTTATACTTCAGAAGTATGATATTTAGACTAGGTCAACAAAATCAATGGAAGTGAATGAGGAGCCTGAGGCCTGGGAGGAAAGGTGGTGTTGTCCGATGACGACGGGGACAGCAGTGGTTGTTTATATGTCCCTTTAAGGACCCTTCTCTCTGCTACATCAGCAACTAAACCAAGTATGTTAAAGGAATCCAATGGAGTTTTCCACCACTAGCTAACACTTTGGCTGCCGGGACCCGTCTTTAGACGTCTTTGCTGGCCATGCTAAAGTTGCCGGAGGACGCGTTACGTCGTCCTTATATCAATATTTAAAAAATCTGCGATCGGATTCATATGTCCCCTCCGCTGGCCTGAGATCCACCAGCAGGACCCACTGAGCTCTCTGGCGGTTCAGGAGCGCCATCTGGTGGCCGATCGGCACAATCGCCAAACAGGATGTGGCATAGAGGTTTTGCTAGACGTCCGTAGTACTTCCGGGCGCTCGCTATAGGTCATGGGACTCTGGCTCGTCACGCTACACGGTGATCGATTGGCAATAACTCGATAAACAACATGATTTGGACGTATATACCATTATACAAGCTGGAGATGGACCGGGTAAAAATATATCCCATAATGATAAGATTTCTACTCTACGATGATCGCCCAACGGCGCGCGGAGACTGGGGTGAGTTTCAGCGTGTAACGTTACCTTCTTCGATACTAACTGCTATTATCAACATTTGACCCACATTAGATGATTGGTATAACGCTGCCCACGGAATTATAAACGCCCCCTCGCCCATCCGGTCAACATCAGATGACGTGTAGTAACTTCTAGAAGTACGTCTAGTTGGAATTTTTTATATCGCGCTGATTGCCATCAAACTGTATTTCATCATCAATATAATGCATTTGGGGCTATATATCACGTTCTGGAGAAAGCTGCAGAAAGAGATGAAAACATACTTATACATTAGACCATACTTTACTATGAATATGTGAATGAAAAAGTTTAACGTTGCTACACAATGAACAATACATATAGGACTTTGAATGGGCCCTAATAATGGCAATGTAGCAATAGAATTTAAAAAGTTATAGCCCTGCAAAGAAGGGGACTTTCTCCATAGACAAATAGCGCTGGCAATCTATGGTATATCATGAATTTAACCTTAGGCAGCCAAAGTGTTAAAGGTGCTATAACATTTTATGTAGAGTAATCATACAAAAAAAAAAAAACATCCACAGAGCTTTTAGAAAGGTGCGGTATAAAAGTATTGCTTTTTTTAAATGAATGAATACTTTATTTTTTATTTTTTTTAAATGTTGGCAGGTCCAAAATGAATGTTATTGTTTACATGTTGCGTGCACGTATCCCCTTCCTACTTCCCATTTCCCTACGTGGAATGCACCTGATTTGGCTGAATGTTATCTATAGCACCTTTAAATTGATGCTATAGCACACAGTAGGAGAGCATGGGGTGACGTTGAACACAGAAGGAGTGCACTGGAGGCCTGTAATAACACTCTTGTGCTTCAAAACTATTGGTCGACCCATACAATCTAACAAGCCAACTGCCTGTCAATCAAAGCAGGTTGGGCTCTGCAAGTGAAACTTAACATGGAGGAGAGATAAACACTGAGAGAGTGAGAATGTACTTTACTGAGGTTATATGAGGTAGGACATTTATTCAGCTTGTAGACAATAGAACCGACGGGGAAGGTTACAGTACCAACACACTTCTCTTTTTTTCTCTTTCGCCCTTTCTCTCTTTCTCTTTCTCTCTCTTTTTCTATATCTTTCTAATGTACACATAATTAGCCTTCACTCATATTTCTCTCCCCCTCTGTCTTTTTGTCTCTATCACACACACATGCACACACACACACACACTCACATAGCCTTCACATAACACACGCTCACATGCACATTCTCATAGTCTGCATATCATATCTATAACTCGTAGTCTGTACGTCACCACTTCATTTAGTCTCCTCTCCTGCAGAAGTACTTTGTTCGCTCTCCACCCTGCAGAGATCTGGGCTATAGGGCCATCGCTGTAACCGGAGTCTCTCCATGTTGCAACATGTCACTCTGTCGGTGAACTCCATCCTTAATCCAAGACTCCGCTGTCCGCCTCCGTGAATAATCCGGTCAAATTATTCCACGTCAAGAACAGTAATAGAAAACTGTCCATTTGGGTGGAAATGTGAATATGAACAAAAGCGTTCTGTTGGTTTTAAGCAAACAGTTCTTCTTTTTAACCCTTTAAACTGTGTATATACAGTATATATGTACAGTTGTAATTACTGTGTGACGGGACTATAGGTTGGCTTTGCTGACGTGTTTAAACATGAAATGAAAAATGCATTTCCCTCCATTTACCCCTTTTGACATATATTTATCACTATATGCAAAAGAATTCGCCCCCCAAAAAAAGATTCATTCTTATTTTTGTATAAAGAAATGCATAGTTTTGTCTTCCTGGAAGACGTACCCACAGCACTCTGAGTCTTTCTGCGCATGAGGGTGAACCCCCCCAAAGATATCCAATACATTTATATTTTGAACCACACTCCAATGCACAGGTACTTCAGGATGTCCATCAAATCCACCTCCCACATTCACAAATAGTCAAATCGCAGAAGCTTGCAGTGCCGTGAATGCCGTTTTCGTGGATCTTTAAACAAAAGAAAGTGTGTTTTCTGATAATGCCTTGCTGGCTGAAAGGACAGTGTGAATAACAAGGTGCTTAACTCATTCAGCGCCAGGGGTCGCTGTCTACCTTCTGGGTAGAACGCCATCGCTGTAAGTCAATGGGGAGACTGCGAAACTTGCGAGTGCTTAAAATATATCTTATATTATAGCTATGGGTCTAATAACACTGTCGATTGTCAGTGAGTTGCTTCTGGTCAACATGCAAAAAAACTAATTGTTTTTTCATCCGTACATTTCCGTTTTATACCGTTTTGAATAGGAGTATAGTTTGGGTGATTCTTAGTAATCCCAGGAAAAGACGCGATAATAGCCCTTTAGTGAAATCCACTTAACTCAACGGTTGGCGAGTTAACCCGACTTTTCTCGTGATTGGCGCTGAATGGGTTCCTCACTACTGACTTTGTTTACATAGTGTCCTTTTTTTATTGATGCTTTAGAACACTGGATAATATAAAAACGTTTCATAATGTTATAACGTTTTCATTTAGAAGGACTTTATAATGTAATAAAACTGGATAGTGTAATAATACCGGATAATGTAATAATACCGGATAATGTAATAACTTGTGTTATTACTATTACTATTAACTACTATTAATGTAATTAATATGCAGAACGAATAATGTAACAACGTTTTCAGAATACTAACTAACTAACTTATTGCATTATCTGGTGGTTGTTACATTATAAAATGTGTTGGATGTATGATGATAAATAATCACTGTATTTATGTTTTATTTAAATGAGAATAGTTGAGGGAAAAAAGTGTCACACTTTGAAACACATTTTGCACGGATAAACGTGTGCATGCACATGAATGTACAGTATACGCATGTGCACATGTTCCCTCTATCTCTCGTTCAGTTCAGTTCAATAATGCTTTATTGGCATGACTGCATTCGGTAAAATTTTGCCATAGCAACAATTATTATTAAAACTGTTTAACATAAAAAAAAAAAAAAAAAAGGAGAACTGTCTAAGCCTGTGAGATATTCTTTGGCTCAACGTCTTGGATCAGATGATGTCAGTGACAGTTCAGTTAGTTCACTTGTAAAAACAAACCCTTCTCTAAAGGTAATTGGTAACTGAAGGCCTGGATTGTGTTTAGACACATAGGATACAGCAGGTATGGAATGTAAATGGACAGCAGCAGTTTGTCAGACATTCTACTTTAATGTTGTTAAATGTTTAATGTTGATTCCCTTTGACTCTTTGTAAGATGCACTACTTTTATTCTTGGCATTTAATAGTTGCATTTAGTAGGTTGGTGATGGAAAATATTTATTCTTGTATTAAAACGACATTGAGACATGCTGTTTGTTGTAAAGTTACGTGTTTCAGATCCTTATAGGATGTTATTTATTGTTTTGAACTACAACATCTGTTTAGCATTTGGATTGTGCTTAGACACATAGGATACAGGTGATATAAGGTCAAAGACATCTTAGACACATAGGATACAGGTGATATAAGGTCAAAGACATCTTAGACACATAGGATACAGGTGATATAAGGTCAAAGACATCTTAGACACATATGATACAGGTGATATAAGGTCAAAGACATCTTAGACACATGATACAGGTGATATAAGGTCAAAGACATCTTAGCCACATAGGATACAGGTGATATAAGATCAAAGACATCTTAGACACATATGATACAGGTGATATAAGGTCAAAGACATCTTAGACACATATGATACAGGTTATATAAGGTCAAAGACATCTTAGACACATATGATACAGGTGGTATAAGGTCAAATACATCTTAGACACATGGGATACAGGTGATATAAGGTCAAAGACATCTTAGCCACATAGGATACAAGTGAATAAATCAAATAATAGGTCAAACACATTTTATATAGACATGTAGTGGACACAAACAGTTTTGTAAGGCAGTCTACTTTATGTTAATGAACTTCTCAGTAAGATGCTGATCGTATGTTTGGTGGTTACAGACAATATAAGGTTAAATATAACCTACAGTGGGGGTGTGCAGTAGTCCATCAAGCTAAGGCAATCTGGGACGTTTTTGTTTTTTTTACTGCTAAGACTACTTTATATTGCGATGGTGAGAAAACTTTTTTTTTATAACAAGTTCATGTCCTTTACGATCTGTGGTCTGGAGAGAGACAATAATGGTTATTTGTTTCAAAGAGAGAACTTGTTAAATCTTTAAAAAACCCTTCAAACACAATTATTCAATAATGTAAAGTAGCACAGTTTGTTCATGGAGCTGAATCATTTAAGAATAGAATGTTATTCCTCTAAAACTACATTAAGAGTGTCTGTGTTTTAATTTGCAGCAAAGTGAGACAGTTGATATAAATTGCATAAAACAAACAATGATTTTTTTAACAAGATTTTACGCTACATTAGTATTTGCTACATAAATCTGGTCACATTAACTGACTACAACGTTATACTCTGAGAAACAACAGTTCACTGGTCTCTCCCTCTACAGGTTTGTCTGTGCAAAATGTGACTGTTTTCATAATGCAATGATATTGATATGTTATTAGTTACATTATCCAGTTGTATTACATTATACAGTCCTAAATGAAAAGTTTATTATGTTATGAAAAGTTATTACATTATCCATTGTTACAAGCCCTTTTCTCCACTCTGATTTGATTGTCTGATCTTTTGATACAAGGACTTACTGTAAGTAACAGCTAAACATTAGTTTTATATTTGAGTGTTTAGAGGCTGTAAAAGAGGGTTTCTGGAGAAATAATTGGAATTATTCTTTAATAGAAACATTCACTTTGTTTAAGAAGATTTCAGATTTTAATTTCAAACACTGTCACCAGTGTGTTGGATTGTGAGCTATTGGAAGTACAGGTTATTAGCATTTGTTAGCAATGCTAGTGGAAGTCAATGGGGCCGTTAGCATGTCACATGTAGCACTTTCCAAACAACTTCCTAACCGTCTAACAACATCATGTTATTCATATGACTTTGGAGCAGTTCAGTCTAGATTTGTGAACTTCAACAAGTAGCTAAGTCTCGCAGCTAGAAAGGAGATAAACCAGGATACTCACATTTATTTTTACTGGTTGCCAGATGCCTGTTTTTAAATTCCAGCTGAGAGGTAAGCTGGAAAACATAATGGTTCCATAGCCTGAAGTCCTATGTAGTACAGGTCCAAAGTTTATAAAAGTCCCACAGAAAATTAACCTCCTAAGCCCGAGCGGTCCGGTGGTGGACCGCAAATGACATCACGCCGTCAATAATTTTTGCCATCAGCGGTGACTGGTCAGTTCAGGGACCGCTCACAACCGGACGTGGTCACTCGTTGGAGCGGCTTGTCAATGGAATCACGCAATAGGTTGAGTGAGGTGACGATCGAAAGGCGACAAATTCAACTTTCCAACAATGTATTGGTTGATCGGCGAAAATGTAGCCCGGAGCCGACAGACGAGAGCAAAGTGCCGCGAGTGAGTGACGGCCCGCTGTCGGATGCTTAAGAGGTTAAACATTCAGCACAACATTTAGCAGCACCACTTAACATTCAGCTCAATGCATTGCTTTATTCTATTTGAACCCCCAACACACACACACACCCTTCGTTATGTATTCTTGTCTTATGTAGTATTGAAACAGAGTGACAGGGCTCCTCAAATGCAGTCAATTAAAATTAATTGGACATCTCCATGTCATTAGGACGTGTGGTTGAATCGGCAAGTGTTTGCGGGCCAGCAGTACAAAGCAGGACACAGTTATGTATTAAATGTGGTTTTCTGAGCGAGTTCAAGTCATTTGCTGTGGATATTTACTGGCCTGTTTACTTCTGACTAAGTGGCACTTACTCATGGAAGCCTTACATCTGTATAAAAGTCTTAAAATATCAAACATCTACACTTTGTTCTCTGTATATAAATATGCACTTATCCATACTTTTTCTGTTACGAAATGCATCTAATTGACTTTGACTTGAAGACTTTTATCCAGAGAATTCCTGACCTGAAGTCGGAACATGTTGATATCAAGTCAGAACAGTGATCTATACATGTTAATATCAAGTCAGAACAGTGATCTATACATGTTAATATCAAGTCAGAACAGTGATCTATACATGTTGATATCAAGTCAGAACAGTGATCTATACATGTTGATATCAAGTCAGAACAGTGATCTATACATGTTAATATCAAGTCAGAACAGTGATCTATACATGTTAATATCAAGTCAGAACAGTGATCTATACATGTTGATATCAAGTCAGAACAGTGATCTATACATGTTAATATCAAGTCAGAACAGTGATCTATACATGTTAATATCAAGTCAGAACAGTGATCTATACATGTTAATATCAAGTCAGAACAGTGATCTATACATGTTAATATCAAGTCAGAACAGTGATCTATACATGTTAATATCAAGTCAGAACAGTGATCTATACATGTTGATATCAAGTCAGAACAGTGATATTATGTTAATATCAAGTCAGAACAGTGATCTTATGTTAATATCAAGTCAGAACAGTGATCTATACATGTTGATATCAAGTCAGAACAGTGATCTATACATGTTAATATCAAGTCAGAACAGTGATCTATACATGTTGATATCAAGTCAGAACAGTGATCTATACATGTTGATATCAAGTCAGAACAGTGATCTATACATGTTAATATCAAGTCAGAACAGTGATCTATACATGTTAATATCAAGTCAGAACAGTGATCTATACATGTTGATATCAAGTCAGAACAGTGATCTATACATGTTAATATCAAGTCAGAACAGTGATCTATACATGTTGATATCAAGTCAGAACAGTGATCTATACATGTTGATATCAAGTCAGAACAGTGATCTATACATGTTAATATCAAGTCAGAACAGTGATCTATACATGTTAATATCAAGTCAGAACAGTGATCTATACATGTTGATATCAAGTCAGAACAGTGATCTATACATGTTAATATCAAGTCAGAACAGTGATCTATACATGTTAATATCAAGTCAGAACAGTGATCTATACATGTTAATATCAAGTCAGAACAGTGATCTATACATGTTAATATCAAGTCAGAACAGTGATCTATACATGTTAATATCAAGTCAGAACAGTGATCTGTGAACAGCGACCAAATTCTCAGCAATACTAAACGACATGGCCCCCCTAAGAACCACCAGGGTAAAAAATCGCGCTGAGCCGTGGATGCACTCCGAAATACTGGCCGCTATGAAAACCAGAGACAAAAAATGCTCTGAGTTTCGTAAAAGTCAGTCAAAGCTTACTAAAAGCACGAGCAGTGAACTCCAAGCCCACGTGACTGAACTCAAACTAGAAAGAAACAGACTAAGAAACGACGTAAACTCCATGATCAAAACTGCAAAAAAGAATTTCATCAATGACAAAACTGAGGAAAACAAAAACAAACCACGTGAACTTTGGAAATTACTCAATAATCAACTAGGATGCAGTAAAAAACTTAAAACCAGATTCTCAAACATAAACATAAAAACTGACAACACGCTCATCACAGACAAGCTGGATGTAGCCAATTACTTAAACATTTTCTTCACAAACATAGCCACAACACTGGTAAACAAACTACCCTCCCACTCAGGGCTTTATGGGGTAGAACACATAGTAGCTTTCTACAAAAACCTAGGGGTCCGCAAGGACGACTTCAAGCTGGAAATGGTAACAACAGATGAGGTACTCAATAAACTGAGCGCCCTCCAACCTAACAAGGCCACTGGCCATGACAACATCCCCTCCAAATTCCTCAGAGACTCAGCAGCCGCCATCACACCAATCATCACACACATAATAAACCTCTCCATAAAACAGGGACACGTCCCCAAGGACTTCAAAATTGCGAGGGTGACCCCTCTGCACAAAAAGGGCAGCAAATTAGACCCAGGCAACTACCGCCCTGTTTCTATTCTCACCTCCATCTCGAAAGTCATGGAAAAAATAGTCTACGAACAGGTCGAAAAGTACCTAGCGGAAAAAAATCTAATCTACGAATTCCAATCTGGCTTCAGAACATCCCACTCCACTGACACATGCCTTCTCTATTTGAATGACCACATCAAACAAGAGGTGGACGCAGGCAAATACTGCGGCATGGTCATGCTGGACCTACAAAAGGCCTTTGACACGGTCAATCACTCCATTCTGATTGACAAGCTAAAAGCAATTGGTTTTGATAGTCTATCAGTGAGCTGGATGCAATCCTACCTTGAGGGGAGGGAACAGATGGTGGAGGTAAACGGTACCCTATCCCCTCCCCTCACAGTGAGCTGTGGTGTTCCACAAGGAAGCATACTAGGACCGCTACTGTTCCTAATTTATGCAAATGACATGTCGTCAGCTTGTGACTGCAACTTGTTCCTGTTTGCGGACGACTCAGCCCTGCTGGTCTCTGACAAGAACAAGTTACAGGTTGAAAAAACCCTCAGCTCGGAACTAGGCAGAATCTGCATATGGCTCGCTGATAACAAACTATCATTACACATGGGCAAAACAGAGTCCATTCTCTTCGGTTCAAATAACAAACTCAGCAAGACCGACGGCTTCTCAGTTACAGTGGGTGACAATATTGTCACAAGGAAAGATGAAATTACCTACCTGGGGTCCATCCTAGAGGCTAATCTCTCCTGTGACAAAATGGCATCCAATGTAATAAAAAAAGTCAACCAACGAACTCGATTCTTGTACCGGATCTCCTCTCTGGTAAACAAGAACACCCTGAAGACTCTGGCAGGAGCACTCATTCAGGGGTACTACGACTATGCTTGCACCTCATGGTACCAAAGCACCTCAAAGGCGCTAAAAACAAAATTACAAACATCTCAAAACAAACTGGTCAGACTACTGCTTGACCTTACTCCTAGAACCCACCTCACCCCTGCCCACTTCGACAACCTAGGATGGCTTAGAGTAGACGACAGAGTACAACAACTTGCAATGGGCCTGGTCTACAAGATACACTACACGACCAAGGTACCCATGTACATGTCAAAATACTTCCCAAAGGTCAGTGAATACCACGATCACAACACCAGAGGGAGCTCCACAAATCATGTCAAACCCAGATTCGGCTCAAATAAGGGACTAAACACGTTTCGCAATTATGCCACATCAATGTGGAACGCCCTACCCAAAGCTGTAAAGGAATGTGGATCACTACCCACTTTCAAAACCTCTCTCAAGGGACACCTACGGGAGACTGCAATTCAACACTGGCCCCTGTAAATATCCTAACCCAATCATTCCAACCCCCTCCAATGTACAGTCATTTACCTAGTATGGTTTTGTCAATAGTTCAATGTACAATTGTGTTTGTTTGTACAGTGTCTCCTCCCCCCCCCCCTCAATGTACAGTGTTACTTGTTTATACAGTGTGCCCCCCGCCCCCCCCCCCCCCCCAACCACCTCCAATGTAAATTACCCAGTATGGTTGTCAATATCCCAATGTACCCAACCCCCCCCACCCAACCTCCAATGTACAGTTTCTACGTCAAATGTATATACTCCCTTTTCTTGACTCCTTCTGTATCACAAACAGTACTGTATTTGCAAATCTGGTATGTCATAAATGTATAGATGTAGCAGTACTGACTATCTGTATGTCATGTATGTCATATATGTCTATATGAATTGAAAATGGGGGACCCTGATGGAAACAAGACAAACGTCTTTCTCAGGTCTGCATCCCCTTAACAATTGTATGTATTGAGCCGTACTGTATTGTACCCATTCTGCAATCTGTTAAATAAAGTTTTCATTCATTCATTCATCTATACATGTTGATATCAAGTCAGAACAGTGATATTATGTTAATATCAAGTCAGAACAGTGATCTTATGTTAATATCAAGTCAGAACAGTGATCTATACATGTTGATATCAAGTCAGAACAGTGATCTTATCTTAATATCAAGTCAGAACAGTGATCTATACATGTTGATATCAAGTCAGAACAGTGATCTATACATGTTAATATCAAGTCAGAACAGTGATCTATACATGTTAATATCAAGTCAGAACAGTGATCTATACATGTTAATATCAAGTCAGAACAGTGATCTATACATGTTGATATCAAGTCAGAACAGTGATATTATGTTAATATCAAGTCAGAACAGTGATCTATACATGTTGATATCAAGTCAGAACAGTGATCTATACATGTTAATATCAAGTCAGAACAGTGATCTATACATGTTAATATCAAGTCAGAACAGTGATCTATACATGTTAATATCAAGTCAGAACAGTGATCTATACATGTTGATATCAAGTCAGAACAGTGATCTATACATGTTGATATCAAGTCAGAACAGTGATCTATACATGTTAATATCAAGTCAGAACAGTGATCTATACATGTTAATATCAAGTCAGAACAGTGATCTATACATGTTAATATCAAGTCAGAACAGTGATCTATACATGTTGATATCAAGTCAGAACAGTGATCTATACATGTTGATATCAAGTCAGAACAGTGATCTATACATGTTAATATCAAGTCAGAACAGTGATCTATACATGTTAATATCAAGTCAGAACAGTGATCTATACATGTTGATATCAAGTCAGAACAGTGATCTATACATGTTAATATCAAGTCAGAACAGTGATCTATACATGTTAATATCAAGTCAGAACAGTGATCTATACATGTTAATATCAAGTCAGAACAGTGATCTATACATGTTAATATCAAGTCAGAACAGTGATCTATACATGTTAATATCAAGTCAGAACAGTGATCTATACATGTTGATATCAAGTCAGAACAGTGATATTATGTTAATATCAAGTCAGAACAGTGATCTTATGTTAATATCAAGTCAGAACAGTGATCTATACATGTTGATATCAAGTCAGAACAGTGATCTATACATGTTAATATCAAGTCAGAACAGTGATCTATACATGTTAATATCAAGTCAGAACAGTGATCTATACATGTTGATATCAAGTCAGAACAGTGATCTTATGTTAATATCAAGTCAGAACAGTGATCTATACATGTTGATATCAAGTCAGAACAGTGATCTATACATGTTAATATCAAGTCAGAACAGTGATCTATACATGTTAATATCAAGTCAGAACAGTGATCTATACATGTTAATATCAAGTCAGAACAGTGATCTATACATGTTGATATCAAGTCAGAACAGTGATCTATACATGTTGATATCAAGTCAGAACAGTGATCTATACATGTTAATATCAAGTCAGAACAGTGATCTATACATGTTAATATCAAGTCAGAACAGTGATCTATACATGTTGATATCAAGTCAGAACAGTGATCTATACATGTTAATATCAAGTCAGAACAGTGATCTATACATGTTGATATCAAGTCAGAACAGTGATCTATACATGTTAATATCAAGTCAGAACAGTGATCTATACATGTTGATATCAAGTCAGAACAGTGATCTATACATGTTAATATCAAGTCAGAACAGTGATCTATACATGTTAATATCAAGTCAGAACAGTGATCTATACATGTTGATATCAAGTCAGAACAGTGATCTATACATGTTAATATCAAGTCAGAACAGTGATCTATACATGTTGATATCAAGTCAGAACAGTGATCTTATGTTAATATCAAGTCAGAACAGTGATCTATACATGTTGATATCAAGTCAGAACAGTGATCTATACATGTTAATATCAAGTCAGAACAGTGATCTATACATGTTAATATCAAGTCAGAACAGTGATCTATACATGTTGATATCAAGTCAGAACAGTGATCTATACATGTTAATATCAAGTCAGAACAGTGATCTATACATGTTAATATCAAGTCAGAACAGTGATCTATACATGTTAATATCAAGTCAGAACAGTGATCTATACATGTTAATATCAAGTCAGAACAGTGATCTATACATGTTAATATCAAGTCAGAACAGTGATCTATACATGTTGATATCAAGTCAGAACAGTGATATTATGTTAATATCAAGTCAGAACAGTGATCTTATGTTAATATCAAGTCAGAACAGTGATCTATACATGTTGATATCAAGTCAGAACAGTGATCTTATCTTAATATCAAGTCAGAACAGTGATCTATACATGTTGATATCAAGTCAGAACAGTGATCTATACATGTTAATATCAAGTCAGAACAGTGATCTATACATGTTAATATCAAGTCAGAACAGTGATCTATACATGTTAATATCAAGTCAGAACAGTGATCTATACATGTTGATATCAAGTCAGAACAGTGATATTATGTTAATATCAAGTCAGAACAGTGATCTATACATGTTGATATCAAGTCAGAACAGTGATCTATACATGTTAATATCAAGTCAGAACAGTGATCTATACATGTTAATATCAAGTCAGAACAGTGATCTATACATGTTAATATCAAGTCAGAACAGTGATCTATACATGTTGATATCAAGTCAGAACAGTGATCTATACATGTTGATATCAAGTCAGAACAGTGATCTATACATGTTAATATCAAGTCAGAACAGTGATCTATACATGTTAATATCAAGTCAGAACAGTGATCTATACATGTTGATATCAAGTCAGAACAGTGATCTATACATGTTAATATCAAGTCAGAACAGTGATCTATACATGTTAATATCAAGTCAGAACAGTGATCTATACATGTTAATATCAAGTCAGAACAGTGATCTATACATGTTAATATCAAGTCAGAACAGTGATCTATACATGTTAATATCAAGTCAGAACAGTGATCTATACATGTTGATATCAAGTCAGAACAGTGATATTATGTTAATATCAAGTCAGAACAGTGATCTTATGTTAATATCAAGTCAGAACAGTGATCTATACATGTTGATATCAAGTCAGAACAGTGATCTATACATGTTAATATCAAGTCAGAACAGTGATCTATACATGTTAATATCAAGTCAGAACAGTGATCTATACATGTTGATATCAAGTCAGAACAGTGATCTTATGTTAATATCAAGTCAGAACAGTGATCTATACATGTTGATATCAAGTCAGAACAGTGATCTATACATGTTAATATCAAGTCAGAACAGTGATCTATACATGTTAATATCAAGTCAGAACAGTGATCTATACATGTTAATATCAAGTCAGAACAGTGATCTATACATGTTAATATCAAGTCAGAACAGTGATCTATACATGTTGATATCAAGTCAGAACAGTGATCTATACATGTTGATATCAAGTCAGAACAGTGATCTATACATGTTAATATCAAGTCAGAACAGTGATCTATACATGTTAATATCAAGTCAGAACAGTGATCTATACATGTTGATATCAAGTCAGAACAGTGATCTATACATGTTAATATCAAGTCAGAACAGTGATCTATACATGTTAATATCAAGTCAGAACAGTGATCTATACATGTTAATATCAAGTCAGAACAGTGATCTATACATGTTAATATCAAGTCAGAACAGTGATCTATACATGTTAATATCAAGTCAGAACAGTGATCTATACATGTTGATATCAAGTCAGAACAGTGATATTATGTTAATATCAAGTCAGAACAGTGATCTTATGTTAATATCAAGTCAGAACAGTGATCTATACATGTTGATATCAAGTCAGAACAGTGATCTTATCTTAATATCAAGTCAGAACAGTGATCTATACATGTTGATATCAAGTCAGAACAGTGATCTATACATGTTAATATCAAGTCAGAACAGTGATCTATACATGTTAATATCAAGTCAGAACAGTGATCTATACATGTTAATATCAAGTCAGAACAGTGATCTATACATGTTGATATCAAGTCAGAACAGTGATATTATGTTAATATCAAGTCAGAACAGTGATCTTATGTTAATATCAAGTCAGAACAGTGATCTATACATGTTGATATCAAGTCAGAACAGTGATATATACATGTTAATATCAAGTCAGAACAGTGATCTATACATGTTAATATCAAGTCAGAACAGTGATCTATACATGTTGATATCAAGTCAGAACAGTGATCTTATGTTAATATCAAGTCAGAACAGTGATCTATACATGTTGATATCAAGTCAGAACAGTGATCTATACATGTTAATATCAAGTCAGAACAGTGATCTATAGATGTTAATATCAAGTCAGAACAGTGATCTATACATGTTAATATCAAGTCAGAACAGTGATCTATACATGTTGATATCAAGTCAGAACAGTGATCTATACATGTTGATATCAAGTCAGAACAGTGATCTATACATGTTAATATCAAGTCAGAACAGTGATCTATACATGTTAATATCAAGTCAGAACAGTGATCTATACATGTTGATATCAAGTCAGAACAGTGATCTATACATGTTAATATCAAGTCAGAACAGTGATCTATACATGTTAATATCAAGTCAGAACAGTGATCTATACATGTTAATATCAAGTCAGAACAGTGATCTATACATGTTAATATCAAGTCAGAACAGTGATCTATACATGTTAATATCAAGTCAGAACAGTGATCTATACATGTTGATATCAAGTCAGAACAGTGATATTATGTTAATATCAAGTCAGAACAGTGATCTTATGTTAATATCAAGTCAGAACAGTGATCTATACATGTTGATATCAAGTCAGAACAGTGATCTTATCTTAATATCAAGTCAGAACAGTGATCTATACATGTTGATATCAAGTCAGAACAGTGATCTATACATGTTAATATCAAGTCAGAACAGTGATCTATACATGTTAATATCAAGTCAGAACAGTGATCTATACATGTTAATATCAAGTCAGAACAGTGATCTATACATGTTAATATCAAGTCAGAACAGTGATATATACATGTTAATATCAAGTCAGAACAGTGATCTATACATGTTGATATCAAGTCAGAACAGTGATCTATACATGTTAATATCAAGTCAGAACAGTGATCTTATGTTAATATCAAGTCAGAACAGTGATCTATACATGTTGATATCAAGTCAGAACAGTGATCTATACATGTTGATATCAAGTCAGAACAGTGATCTATACATGTTAATATCAAGTCAGAACAGTGATCTATACATGTTAATATCAAGTCAGAACAGTGATCTATACATGTTAATATCAAGTCAGAACAGTGATCTTATGTTAATATCAAGTCAGAACAGTGATCTATACATGTTGATATCAAGTCAGAACAGTGATCTTATGTTAATATCAAGTCAGAACAGTGATCTTATGTTAATATCAAGTCAGAACAGTGATCTTATGTTAATATCAAGTCAGAACAGTGATCTTATGTTAATATCAAGTCAGAACAGTGATCTTATGTTAATATCAAGTCAGAACAGTGATCTTATGTTAATATCAAGTCAGAACAGTGATCTTATCTATACACGACGTTCGTCAGCAGTGTGAACTGTGTTCCTGCCTCTGGCTGTTCAGAAGTTTATTGTGAGGTTCCATTCTAGTCACAACAGTCACAACCTCAAAGACTGATGCAAATGTTCATCTGTGAGTCTTGATCTCGCAGTTTCATGCTTGAAGAGATTTGCTTTGAAATATAAGTGCTGCCAAAAAGTTGTTGACATCTTCACTGCATGCTTTGTGATGTTGTGATACGTGTTGTTTGAGACACAGAGGTCAATGAGCCTGTAGGCCTGGAATGTGTCCTTCAGGTCACAGCTCTGTAACAACCAACTCAAACCATTACAAACTAATGCCCTCAGGCCGTCGATACAGAGCTTCAACACTGAATAAAAGGGGCTTAGGTAGCTTCGTGCCAACCTCCATCAGACTGCTGAACACCTAGGTCTGGTGGAGGTCGGACTGCCCCTGGTCGGACTGAGGTCGGACTGAGTCCACTGCTCCTATAGTGAGGATGAGTCCACTGCTGCTAGATAGTGAGGATGAGTCTACTGCTGCTAGATAGTGAGGATGAGTCCACTGCTCCTAGATAGTGAGGATGAGTCCACTGCTCCTAGATAGTGAGGATGAGTCCACTGCTCCTAGATAGTGAGGATGAGTCCACTGCTGCTAGATAGTGAGGATGAGTCCACTGCTGCTAGATAGTGAGGATGAGTCCACTGCTCCTAGATAGTGAGGATGAGTCCACTGCTCCTAGATAGTGAGGATGAGTCCACTGCTCCTATAGTGAGGATGAGTCCACTGTTGCTAGATAGTGAGGATGGGTCCACTGCTCCTATAGTGAGGATGAGTCCACTGCTGCTAGATAGTGAGGATGAGTCCACTGCTCCCAGATAGTGAGGATGAGTCCACTGCTGCTAGATAGTGAGGATGAGTCCACTGCTCCTAGATAGTGAGGATGAGTCCACTGCTCCTAGATAGTGAGGATGAGTCCACTGCTCCTATAGTGAGGATGAGTCCACTGTTGCTAGATAGTGAGGATGGGTCCACTGCTCCTATAGTGAGGATGAGTCCACTGCTGCTAGATAGTGAGGATGAGTCCACTGCTCCTAGATAGTGAGGATGAGTCCACTGCTGCTAGATAGTGAGGATGAGTCCACTGCTCCTAGATAGTGAGGATGAGTCCACTGCTCCTAGATAGTGAGGATGAGTCCACTGTTGCTAGATAGTGAGGATGAGTCCACTGCTCCTAGATAGTGAGGATGAGTCCACTGCTCCTAGATAGTGAGGATGAGTCCACTGCTGCTAGATAGTGAGGATGGGTCCACTGCTCCTATAGTGAGGATGAGTCCACTGCTGCTAGATAGTGAGGATGGGTCCACTGCTCCTATAGTGAGGATGAGTCCACTGCTCCTAGATAGTGAGGATGAGTCCACTGCTGCTAGATAGTGAGGATGAGTCCACTGCTGCTAGATAGTGAGGATGAGTCCACTGCTCCTATAGTGAGGATGAGTCCACTGCTCCTATAGTGAGGATGAGTCCACTGCTCCTATAGTGAGGATGAGTCCACTGCTCCTATAGTGAGGATGAGTCCACTGCTCCTAGATAGTGAGGATGAGTCCACTGCTCCTATAGTGAGGATGAGTCCACTGCTCCTATAGTGAGGATGAGTCCACTGCTCCTAGATAGTGAGGATGAGTCCACTGCTCCTAGATAGTGAGGATGAGTCCACTGCTCCTATAGTGAGGATGAGTCCACTGCTGCTAGATAGTGAGGATGAGTCCACTGCTCCTATAATGAGGATGAGTCCACTGCTCCTATAGTGAGGATGAGTCAAATGCAGAGGATACATTTCCCCCAAGGAGATAACTTTTAAAACTTAAAACTTAAGACTTAAGACTTTAAACTTAGAACCTAAACTTAAACTTAGAACTTAGAACTCGGAACTTAAAATTTAAATTTAAAACTTAAACTTAATTTTGGCAACAAAGGGGTTCTGGAAAAGACAGATGTCATTTGGACATGTAGTTCATGGAATTAGCATTTCCAGTGCTTCTTGACGATGGAACTTAAGTGGAGTGTAACGTTCTGTGGGTGCGTGAGGGAGGGGGGCAGGGTTTCCTGGAGGAAAATTGAAAATAGTATAGTAAGGATGTTTTTATTTTAAAAGCCATAACTTTATTATCAAAATAGATTGTCTTCTTTTTTTTGTCACTTGAGTCAATGATCTTTGATTATCTGCAGGTTCTGTTCTTTTTCAGTGTTCAGCCATGTTTTTTTTCAAACTCTCCTCCACTGAGGATCATCTGCTCCTCTGCATTTGATTTGCGTGTCATTTGCTCTACGCGCATCATCTCCTGCGTGAGCGCTATATTTATGTGCGAACGGCGGACCAGGACAGGGAGGGGCGACAGTGGCTCACGAGGTAGAGCGGTCGTCTGGTAAATAATGAGAAGGTTCCCGGTTCTTCCGGGGCAGCGTGTCGAAGTGTCCTTGAGCAAGACACTTAACCCCTAACTGCTCTTGATGAGCAGGTTGGCACCTTGCATGGTCGCCTCCGCCGTCCACCTTCAAAACCGCCCTCAAAGAGCACCTACGGAAGGCTGCAATTCGAAACTGGCCCCCGTAAATGTCCAAACCCACCCAACCCCCTCCAAATGTACAGTTTCTTCCCCCTTGAATGTATATATTTTCTTTTAGGATCTCTGTCTCTTAAACAGTACTGTATATTTCTATATCATAAATGTCATGATATATCTGTATGTTGTGTATGTCATAAATGTCAAGATTAATTGAAAATGGGGGATCCTGATGTAAACAAGACGAAAGTCTTTCTCTGCTCTGCATCCCCTTAACAATTGTGTGTATTGAGCTGTAATGTATTGTACTCATTCTGCAATCTCTTAAAAAAGTTTTCAATCAATCAATGGGTGAACATGAGGCATAAATTGTAAAGCGCTTTGGATAAAAGCTCTATATAAATGCAGTCCATTGACCACTGACCACTGAAAACTAGTAGAGAAGCGCTTACAGAATGAGAATACGTGGAATGGCTATTCAAACAAAAATGCCAGCGAGAAAATGTATAAAATATTATTTCTTAAACATGAGAATCTTCTGGATTAGCACTTTAAGCAGCAAACAGGGATGATGTATAGTAACATTGCTCCTAACCTCCGCTGTGTAACGTAGCCTCACAGCTCTCCTGCCGCTGGCTCAAGACGTGTGTGTGAGGGAGGGAGGGGGAGAGGGATGAGCAAACATCTTGTATTTCAGGGATAATTTTAGCAGTAGCACATGTTCCCAGAGGCGAGGAGGCGACACAGTGTTGGAGTTCGTCAAAGGAGGCTGTAGAAAGTTCCAATTTGATATTGGATGAAAGGATTTGGATGGAGGCAAGATGCAGACATGTAAATACGCGAGCATTTACACCCGTATGATGCATGTAGTGCTTGCGCATCTACACATTAGATGACATTAGACAAATATGAATACAAATATTTTATATATATAATAAACATCCTACAATGCAATGCTAATTGGCTTCAATCAAAGCTGCTAATGGGATATGAAGATGAGGTCATTCACAGACCAGGCATCTGTAGTCATCAAAGACTTAAGCCTTCCACCACAAAAGTCTGTAATGAGACCCTGTTTCCCCCACAAAAACTGTACTGTACATATTTTGTTATGGGGTATGGTTTTGGATGGTGTGCTTGTTTTTTTGTCGCATAACAAGAGCTACGCCCCGATTGGCTGACGAGTCCACTTAGAGCCAAGACTGGAGACTGGGGTTTTTTCTTCTTCGCATTGTGAGCTTGTGTGTGAGCGGCGCTCTCTGTTCTTCTGCCATAAATGCACATTGTACTTCAAGCCTAAAGTCTGGGTTAATCTGACGGATAAGGAACATAATCCACCCCCTTTTTCCTCTAAAAGGGTCTAATCCGGGGAGTCTGTGTAATGGTGAATTTTTACAGATGCTTTTATCCAAAGCCATTCTGTAAGGCAGGAGCCCCGGTTTATACTGCAGAGTTGGCCTTTTTATTTTTTTACTGCAGCCAACCAGCTGTACCTTTGATCAAGGGACACTAACACAGTTAAAGGTCCCGCCACCACCAGAATTCTGAACCCACAGCCAGGCCCTCTCAGGCCACGCCCACGGTCTGGGAGTCCCCAATTCCCACGGATTCCCTCTCGGATGTCTTTGTACGCGGTCCATCGCGTGGCACTCTCCTGGGTTTAACGAGGGCGGAGGAGGAGGAGGAGGGCACGGGACGTCCCAGAATGTCCCGCCGCCGTCGTTACCCTCTACCTCCTCCCCTGCACTTGTGGCACAGGGGGTGTTCATCTGGGCGAGTTCTGAACGGGAACACCCTGATCGCGCTGTCCGGGCAAGCCCCCTGCCCCCCCTCCCCGTCTATAGCGGATCTTGCCGCATGTGGATCAAATCAGAATCATCCACTAATTGACTATTTACAGGGCTGGAGAAAAGCCCTAATGGACTTGATATTAAATCCCCCCTCGTGTATTCAAAGCGTGTTTTCTGAGTGCCTGGTCGAAAGAGAGGGCCTTGGGTTTTCTCTTTTACAAGGCGGCCCGCTTAAGCCCGTCAGAGTGTGTCAGAGTGGGCCGGCCCGGCCCGGATTACCAGACGACAGCGGGAAGGGCAGCGCAGCGCAGGGGAGAGAGCGGTACGGCCAGATGAGTTCCAGATGGAAGCGGCCGCACCGCGTTCTCACAGGGAGATACCAGCGCCCATGCACTGGGCTCCACGAGGGGCTTAGATCTGGCTTCTTTATAATGAGATCGGCTGGGCTTTTATGTGGAAAGTTCGATAACATAAATTTCTATATGACTGCTCTGTCTTTTTATGCACTTTTAGGCTAAAGCTAATGGCATTTGTGTTCCTCCCTACATTAATTGACGTCAGGTCTTTTGTAGGGAGTTCTTCTTGGGTGTCATCTGTAGTAGTAGTAGTAGTAGTAGTAATAGTAGTAGTAGTAGTAGTAGTAGTAGTAATAGCAATAGTAATGGTAGTAGTAATACTAGTAGTAGTAGTAGTAGTAATAGTAGTAGTAGTATTAGTAGTAATAGCAATAGTAATAGTAGTAGTAGTAGTAGTAGTAGTAGTAGTAGTAGTAGTAGTAATAGTAGTAGTAATAGTAATAGTAGTAATAATAGTAGTAGTAGTAGTTGTATTGTCATTATCATCACACAAAATTCAACATGCGCACACTCATTCCAGACTGTCAATGCTCTTTGATTTTGACAGTGACTGAAAAGGTACAGGCTGAAGCAGAATGCTTATATATTCCTGTCCTATATAAGCCTCCAAAACAAAAATCAGCATTGTTCCACAAGTTTACCCCAACAATAGAAATACATCATCTTGTAATCCCTTTCTTCGCCTTTTGAACAGTAATCTTACAAACATCTCAAATCACATTTGCTCTCCTGTATTGAAAAAGAACATTGCACACAGTCCGGGAGTAACTGTGCTTTATCTCTGTACATTATTCTCTTGTAGTGCTATTTTACATGGTGTCTAATGGCTCTTTATCCTCAGTTACATCGTCTGCCATGATCTGACCACATCGTAAACTCCATGATCAAAACTGCTCAAAATTTTTTCATCAATGACAAAACTGAGGAAAACAAAAATAAACCATGTGAACTTTGGAAATTACTCAACAATCAACTAGGCTGCGGTAAAAAACTTAAAACCAGGTTCTCAAACATAAACATAAAGACGGACAACACGCTCATCACAGACAAGCTGGATGTAGCCAATTACTTAAACACTTTCTTCACAAACAGCCACAACACTGGTAAACAAACTACCCTCCCACTCAGGGCAGTATGGGGTAGAACACATAGTAGCATACTACAAGAACCTAGGCGTCCACAAAGATGACTTCAAACTGGAAATGGTAACTACAGATGAGGTACTCAAAAAACTGAGCGCCCTCCAACCGAACAAGGCCACTGGCCATGACAACATCCCCTCCAAATTCCTCAGAGACTCAGCAGCCGCCATCACCCCAGTCATCACACACATAATAAACCTCTCCATAAAACAGGGACACGTCCCCAAGGACTTAAAAATTGCGAGAGTAACACCCCTGCACAAAAAGGGCAGAAAATTAGACCCAGGCAACTACCGCCCTGTTTCTATCCTTACATCCATCTCGAAAGTCATGGAAAAAATTGTATACGAACAGATCGAAAAGTACCTTGCGGAAAAAAACCTAATCTACGAATTCCAATCTGGCTTCAGAACATCCCACTCCACTGACACATGCCTTCTCTATTTGAACGACCACATCAAACAAGAGGTGGACACGGGCAAATACTGCGGCATGGTCATGCTGGACCTACAAATTGATTGACACTGTCAATCACACCATTCTGACTGACAAGCTAAAAGCAATTGGTTTTGATAGTCTATCAGTGAGCTGGATACAATCCTACCTGGAGGGGAGGGAACAGATGGTGGAGGTAAACGGTACCCTATCCCCCCCCCTCACAGTGAGCTGTGGTGTTCCACAAGCAAGCATACTAGGACCGCTACTATTCCTAATTTATGCAAATGACATGTCGTCAGCTTGTGACTGCAACTTGTTCCTGTTTGCGGACGACTCAGCCCTGCTGGTCTCTGACAAGAACAAGTTACAGGTTGAAAAAGCCCTCAGCTCGGAACTAGGCAAAATCTGCATATGGCTCGCCGACAACAAACTATCATTACACATGGGCAAAACAGAGTCCATTCTCTTCGGTTCAAATAACAAACTCAGCAAGACCGACAGCTTCTCGGTTACAGTGGGTGACAATATTGTCACAAGGAAAGATGAAATTACCTACCTGGGTTCCATCCTAGAGGCTAATCTTTCCTGTGACAAAATGGCATCCAATGAAATAAAAAAAGTCAACCAACGAACTCGATTCTTGTACCGGATCTCCTCTCTGGTAAACAAGAATACCCTGAAGACTCTGGCAGGAGCACTCAATCAAGGGTACTACGAATATGCTTGCACCTCATGGTACCAAAGCACCTCAAAGGCACTAAAAAACTAATTACAAACATCTCAAAACAAGCTTGTCAGACTACTGCTTGACCTGACTGCTAGAACCCACCTCACCCCTGCCCACTTTGACAACCTAGGATGGCTTAGAGTAGACGACAGAGTACAGCAACTTACAATGGGCCTGGTCTACAAGATACACTACGCGACCAAGGTACCCATGTACATGTCAAAATACTTCCCAAAGGTCAGTGAATACCACAATCGCAACACCAGAGGGAGCTCCACAAATCATGTTAAACCCAGATTCGGCTCAAACAAGGGACTAAACACGTTTCGCAATTATGCCACATCAATGTGGAACGCCCTACCCAAAGCTGTAAAGGAATGTGAATCACTACCCACTTTCAAAAACACTCTCAAAGAACACCTACGGGAGACTGCAATTCGAAACTGGCCCCTACAAATGTCCTAATCCAGTTGTACAGTAAATGACCAAGTATGGCTTTGTCAGTATTCCAATGTACAGTGTACAGTGTCCCCCCCCAACCCCACACCACCCACCCAACCTCCCCCAATGTACAGTTTATACGTCAAATGTATATACACTCTTTTTCTGGACACTTTTTGTATCACAAACGGTACTGTATTTTCAAATCTGATATGTCATAAATGTATAGATGTAGCAGTACTGTCTATCTGTATGTCATTTATGTCATATATGTTATGATGAATTGAAAATGGGGGACCCTGATGTAAACAAGACGAAAGTCTTTCTCTGGTCTGCATCCCCTTAACAATTGTATGTATTGAGCTGTACTGTACTGTACCCATTCTGTAATCTGTTAATAAACTTTTCAATCAATCAATCAATGCCATCGCACCTTTATCTGTGACTACTTTATGTGTGAAAAATAAGAATTCTGAGATATATTTAAACATTTTGACCCATAATAATGTTGTTCCCCCCCCCCCCCCCCCCCACGTGTGTGTAACCCCCACCCCTCCCCAGATATGGCTGGTCCCAGCGGCGGTCCGTTTCTGCTCTCTCATCTCCATTGAGAGCCCAGCTAGAGAGCAGAGCTGAGGGAGAGAAGCACCTTTGCAGACCGAGGGTCTTTGTACCCAGGGTCACTAATAGCTGCACATAGTGAGTAATGTGTCACAGCTACTCTACTCTACCATGCGCTCACTTGTTGTGTATAACCTTTTGCTCTTTGCTTTGCATGATGTCAAATGGGACAACTTTTTACACCAAAGTATAAGACCCGTCTTGTAAATAGAACGTCTGATATTTTAATTTGTTTACTGTGTAAAAGAAAATCTGTTTTGTGTACACAAAATGCTTCCGAATGTTCCTAAAATAAATACATCTTCAATCACCTTTTTGAAATTATTTTCAGACTTACTCTACGGAAATCATCCCTAAAACACAAGCAAACCCACATGGACTTTTAACGTGTATCGGGTGAGCTGGCGAGCGGACGAATGGACGTTTAATTTCTATCATCATCAGGCAGATGTTCCTATCGGTGAGGCCGCACCTCCACGTTTCCCCACACGAACGCCCCGTCCGTCCGACCGACCGCTAACTCGTCCGGAGCGGTAGCTCTGGGCTCCAGGCCTCTCTTCCTGTGCAACGCGTCAGCAGGCCGGGGAGAGACGGAGAGGAAGGAGGTGCTGACGCGATCCAGGGCCCCCGGCCAGCGCCGTAACTCACCACCTAATGAGTGTCGTGTGGGGGAGAGAAAGCAGAGGGCTGTGCCCTGTGTTCCCAGGTCCTCTCCTTCTCCCCACCGACTCCCTCCCAACAAATTCACATTACCTCACGGCGAAGATTTCAGATTTACCTCGTGGGGTCGAGCGCCGCGCACGTTTTTCATTACGCTAAATAATATGCGGAAGTCGCTGAGCTGTTGGGAAACCCTTTGAAATGTCTCCTGATTTACGGAGCTTGTCGGAGACAATGAAAAGCACTTGAGTTGTGGGGTGGAGTCGCCGCCCACCTTTGCCGCTCAAGTGATCTACAGTATGTCGATAATCATCGGTTTATTAAACGCTCGTTCCTCCGTTCTTTTCCACCAGTAGTATCCCTAGTGAACGTGCAGGTTAGGCTTAGGATTTCCGTACACAGGCCTAAAGAGTTGTCAACATGGATGAGGTAAGTGTTGAAGGATTTACTTACAAATCAAACGTAAACTTCACCTATAGCCATATTAGGGTAAACCGGGGTAAGATGCCCCTCCCCCCTGTGATTTACCCCATGACCACTAAATGGACTCAGATTTGACTTCAGATCATGTCTTGGACAGTAACGGTCTCGCTCATCTTCGGAGAGTGTCCACCTTGTTTTAGCAGTGGGAGGTATAGCAAAGAAACAGCGTTGAGGTCATTTGATGTAATATGTTGACGTTAAGAAATAAGGATATTTTTTTAAAAAGGATACATAGTTACGCTTTTTTCCATAGTTCATGTCATAAACAAAAGGAGAGTCATCCATTAGTTTGAACAAAAAATTTCTTTCTTTTGTAAACCATGAAAGTGTAAGAGTAGGACTTCGGGGGGGGGGGGGGGATTTTGAAGAGGCTAGCCGTGTTCATATTAGACTTCTGAGAAAGTACACTATCATTTAACAAAATAACATAATGCTAAGAAATTATTATTATAGTTATATCGGTTTAAAAAGTATGATGCTGAGAATATAGTTTCTAGTACTATTAAGTTACTGCAGCATTGCAATAGCTTGACTTTCTTAGTGAGAAGTCTTTGGATAAATCTCTTTTTACATGATGCATTTGGCTAACGAGACAGTTATTGGTTATTTTGTTCAGCTTGTTGATGCATTACACTCTAGGGGAACTACCCCTTTAAAACATTTAACATTCAGTTTTATAATAACAGCGATGTAGTCTGTTATGATTTACTTACACTCTAAACACATGTACTTAAGCATTCTTGTGTACATATATATATATATATATATATATATATATATATATATATATATATATATATATATATATATATATATTAATATTAAAATGATACATATTTTAATAGACCTTGTTCTTAGGGGGGTCGTGGTTTACCATACAATTTGATATACTGATACTACTTTTGCTATTCAACTAACTTCAGTAGTCAAAGTAATTTTGATGTACATATAACATACATAGCCCTCCTTACTGGAACAGACCGGTAACTCCTTAAGGATCAAATATAACCAACAATAGGAGGTATGAAAATGTTTATTGGTGTGCAAAAAGAAAAATGTCAAATATTCAAAAATGTATTCCAATCCTTAACATGAAATAAAGGGATAATGCAGAGTCTCTCACCGGCCCTCCCTCCTCGTCCACGAGAGTCCAGCCTGAGCCACCCGGACCCTCGGGTCACTCTGAGCCTCACCCTCAGGTCACTCTGCCATGTCGCTCCTCGCCCACTCGGGCTGTTTCACATTTGTGAGAGTCTTGTGAGGGTTTTTTCCGACGTTCAGGGACTTGGGATTTGTGTGCCGCTCTCTGTTCCTCGGGTTAACGACGGTTCTCTAAGCTCCCATCTGGCTCTTTGCTGTTTCCCGCTTCACCAGGAAGGCTGTTTGGAGCGGCGGGGCTGGAGCCAGAGCGCTACACGCTGCTAACCACCCCGGCCGTGGCTTAAAGTCTTTGGCTAACACTGTGGCCTTCTCTCAGAAGGATGGACGCTAAGATCACGCAACACCACCACGAGCGAATAATGGGATGAGAGCTGCTCAGTTTCCAACTCCACATGAACGGCTCCCCCAGGACCTTTTTTTATCCTGTCGGTGGGGGGGGGGGGGGGGGGGGGGGGGGCACAGACACCTCTGATCATACAACTTTATAAATACCAGAGTCTCTGGTTTGAGGGGAGGCCGACATATGAACTGAACCCAACATGTGTATTATCCACCCTTGACTGATTATGATTATGAAAGGGAATGTCACTCTGGCTCTGGTGTTGATGAACGCACATGGAAACGACAGACGGTGTTGCTTTAAAAAGCCCTGGTGGTGGAGGGTCTGCCGTTTGACAGCTCTCTTTCTTTACTGTATTCTCTGTTTTATATCGTTTATAATTATTATATGTTGCTATAATAAGGTGTAGGGTACATGTTGTGAGTAAACCTGGCGAGTCCCGCCCTCCTAAAAAAAAACATACAAACATACTCAAAGGCATTCTGTTCTGTCCCACCCGAATAGGTTGATGTACACCTGCTATGGACAATTCTATACGCCTACGTTTCATTCCTGCCATGAAGAATAAAGCAAGACGCTTCCGAGTTTAGCTCCGCCCCTCTGCCTGAGTTTAGCCCCGCCCCTCTGCCTGAGCGCATGTCCAATCAGCTGTGGAACGTCTTGACAGGTGTGTGCACTGGAGTCATTAACCACCGGGGCGTCTCCGCTTACAAACCGTAACGTCGCACCCGATAATTCACCACGTCCACTTCTCCCTCTACAGCTGTGTCTCTTAAATTGTCACAAGTAATATTTCACTTTTGAAGCAAGTTTGAAAAAAAAATAAAAAATCGTCTTTTGGTTCTCTCCTTTCTCGGAGACAAAGGCTGGAGTCTCCGGGGCCAAACCCAGAGGGTTGACAGCCCTGCTCCTCGTGACCGCGGCGCTCTCGTAGTGCGTCTCCCAGCCTGACTCTGTGTTTCTGTACACACACCGTGGGAGAGACTTTGACCATGTGTCGTTTTTTGGCTGGTATCTTTAAAAACCTCTGCACATACAAAAAAAACATTATACAAAACATAAATGTCTCTCCCTGCACTGTTGATACAAAATAATATCTTCCTCTGTGTGTGGAGCGTTTTTGGCACACTATTTTCATCCTATATTTATACCCTAGATTTTAAATGAATTATTCACATGGCACGCACACTGGAAGCCGGCATCTGAAATACTACTCATCATCAGCACAGACAGCGCCGCACATCACATGATGCTCCTCCGACCAGGACTCCTAGGTTTAAACGTTGCAGCGTATCCTGGCGAACATGCGGTACTACTTTCTGCACCACCTCATCCTAAAGTCTTATGGCTTCTGAGAGCAACTTGGCAAAAGTCATCATGGCCGTATTTCAAAGTAATCTCATGACCGGCGGCTCGGGGGACCGGGGAGAGCGGGCGGTGTTCCGCATTAGCTGTCGGTCCAGTGGGTCCCCACACCGTTCAGCCCCATCTGGTACTGGTAGGCGGGGTCCCGGACGGACATAGTGCTTTGCGCGGGATCGGCGGAGAACTCCCTGTGAGGTCGCAGTGGCGAGCCGGGCTTCCTGTGGTACAGGGGGGGGTGGGCCGCTCTGTCTCTGGGCCCCGGGAGGTGAGGGGAGGACGAGGAGGAGGACGACAGGGGCGCGCCGGGGAGCCCCCGCTGGACCGGGCTGTAGGCCCCCAGGTCGGCCTGCGGCGGGCGCGGCACCACGGAGGTGACGGTGGCGGTGCTGGTGAAGTGCGCGGTGAAGGGCTGGTAGGGCGCGGCCTCCACGCTGTAGCGCGGGTACGGCTGCATGGGCGCCCACATGTTCAGCGGGGGGGGGTTCAGGTCGTCCACCGCGTCCCCCCCCGGGCCAGGCTCCGCCTCCATGCCGCTGTACATGCAGGCGTCCCGGGAGGAGATGGCCTCGCCGCAGTACGGGTGGGACAGCAGGGGGGGCTCGTAGGGGGGCGCGGGGCGGAAGTAGTGCTCCTCCGGGGCCGCGGGCGCCGTCTCCAGGTAGGGCCGCTTGCACCCCAGCTCCAGGTGCCGGGTGTTGTCTGCAGATACACACAGACAAGTTCAAGTGTTGTTTTATTTGTCACATTATAAGGTACATGGTTCTGTATGAGCCTCCTAAGATTGTGCTTCATACAGTAAAACAAGTAAAAAGAATAAAGACCAAACACTATACAAAATATACAAAACTAAAGTGCAAACAAAATGTAAAAATTAGGTAGAGATGTAGTGCAAATCTTTTAGTAATAAATATATCAAATATGGTGTAGTGTTAAGTGTCTAAAGTGAATGTTTAAAATGAGTGTGTGCATCTGGATGTCTGTGCAGTGAATGTAGAATGGATGGGTTAGTGTTGCAAAGAGTCATTGGTAACATAAGCATGCTGTTCTTGAACCCCCCTGTATATACGGCCATCATCACCATCGTCATCACAATAGTTAACATGCTAAGAGATGCTTGTGTCGGATGGAGACGTACCTCTGTGTTTGAAACAGTGGTAGAGGAGGCCCGGGTCTCTGCTCTGAGGGAAGTGGCTAGAGAGCGGGTCCTGGGGGTCGGTCAGGGGGACCCCGCTGTCGTACTGGTAGTGGGAGAGGACCTGGGGGTGGCCCGCCAGGACCCCGGGGCCCAGCTTCCCCCCCGCCAGGTGGCTGTGTGACGGGATCAGCCTCTGGCGCATCAGGTTCTTGGAAATCACGGGATAGTCTTTCCTGCACGTCGACGACGAGGAGCGGGGAAACAAAACGGAGTTACCTCGCTGTGCCGTAGCTACACGTTTATTCTCCTGGCAGAGTTTTTCTATCCACAGGTGCATGACACAAATACATTTTTAAAAAGCGAACTGGAGGAGGTCGTAAACTTCCCAAGATGGATTTACTGTGCCAACAGGTTATGTCAAACAAGGATCCTTTTAACTGTAATGAGAAGCATGCTTTAGTAAACGTACCCGTGCAGCCTGGAGACGCGCAGATCCCCCTCCTCGCTGCCCCGGAACCCCTTGGCAAACGGGTTGTTTTCTATTTTCAGCTGAGTAATCTGGGAAAAATTACATTACAATCAAGCTTTTATGTCGGTCGATTAGTGTTAATTGTAATGGTCATGATTGGGGGGGGGGGGGGTCGGGTTTTATTGATGTCAACGTTTCACTTGGGGATTTGAGCGTAAAGGACGGAATATACAGCGGCCCTCGTGTATTTCTGATGCTCGATTCTTCTCTCGCACCGTTGTGTTCTCTTGGTTGGTGCTCGCTCGCTAGATAGCCCCAGTGTATAATAAATCACTGAAGGGGTTGAGTTTTATGAAGGGTATGTCATTGTAAGTTATAAATATGAGCCTTTTCAGTGCCACACTATAGAAGATTAACCCTTTCACTACCACACTACAGCCGGTTAACAGTTTAGCGTAGTAGTGAAAGGGTTAACCTTCTGTAGTGTGGTAGTGGAAGGGTTATCCTGTTCTATTACAAGGAAACTATAAGGAAGGGTCATCATGTCAGAATACCAGCGTTCTATAACAAGGAAACTAAGGAAGGGTCATGATGTCAGAATACCAGCGTTCTATTACAAGGAAACTAAGGAAGGGTCATGATGTCAGAATACCAGCGTTCTATTACAAGGAAACTATAAGGAAGGGTCATGACGTCAGAATACCAGCGTTCTATAACAAGGAAACTATAAAAGAAGGAAGGGTCATCACGTCAGAATACCAGCATTCTATGCTCTGCTTGGTGCTAGACTTTGGTGTCAGTTTTATTGCAGCCTGTATTAAAATGAATCAATAAATGTATCAAATAATCAACCAATATATCAAACGTTAGCTAGCTAACAATGCCACAAATTGCAGATGATTCTGGCAAACAAGATGTAACCTGTTTAAATGACGGCTGATCCCATTCAACTCAATGTTGGGTGAGCTGAAGGTTTCCACACTTGGCACCAATGTGCGTTCACACACGCTACACGGTGACGTGATGACCCTTCCATCTTTTATGTTGTCCTTGCAACAAAGTGGCCCTTTAAGAAAACACTCTAGTATTATCATAGTAATATTAGGAAAACAATAAACTTTGCTCACACATGGAACCTAAAGGGGAAATAAATTAACTCCACTTCATATCCTCTCTTTCTTTCTCTCTCTCACTCACACATTAGAGTTGTATTCTGTATAAAGGATTACTTCACGTTACCTTATGGTTCTGATAAGAGGTCACAGAGATGAAGGCCGTCTCGTGGAAGACGTGGGTGCAGTAGGCCGTGTTCTTGGAGCCGAAGGCGTTGTTTTCGTCTGCCTTGACGATGTGTAGTCTGGGCTGGTACTTGTGCATAGAGTTGAGGATGATCTGTGGAGGAGAAAGAAGACATCAGTCCAGAGACTCCAGACACATGAGGTTGTAGCGCGACACATGAGGTGAACTCACCTTTACTGCGGACACTTTAGAGCTGTTGTCTAAGCGCCATGTTCCAAGTAATTTTTCCCTAACGGGAACAGGTGTGTGGTTTAACCTCCCGACGGGGACCGGTACCGGTCCCAAAATGACATCATGTCATAAATCAATATCCCCAGAATGTTCTACAAGAATATCGTTTTTTTTGGTCAAACGTATTCAAGTATAAACATCATAACCATATCACTACAGCGTTTATAATGTATATTATCATCAATATGTTAGTTTAGGAATAGGTTAAAGTGTTATTAGATAGATTTTTTTTTCGAAATGTCTGATTATTTCGTGAGAGGCGACCATTTTGGAAAACCTTGAATCATGGGAATTGTAGTATTTTTTGTTGCCATTTTGTAGCGGACATCCATAGCTCTGGATCTGCATTGGAATTTTTCAAAACTACACTTCCTGAAAGGATCTATGGGGTTCAAGGTTCATAGCATTTTTTTAATAACTCCTATTATTCGGGATAATATACCACAAAACCTAACGTTATTGACAAATATTGAAACGCAGTCAGTTTCTCTTCCCTATTGTTAGCATGCAGCAACAATTAGATCTGAAATTAGTTTCAAAACGGTTGCACCGTGGTGAAAATAAAAAAGTACAGTAGATTACAGTAGATTTCATTATCTGTTCTTATGCATGCCTGGTGATACTAAATCCAAATTGAATTCGACCATTTGAAAGATAATATATGTATATATATAAATGTGCGAATTGGCTATAATAAGGTAATTTATAAGCCTGCTATTCTATATTATTTTTTTGTAGTCAAATCTTTTTTATTTAAAATTTTCAAACATGAAACAACACAACTCACAACACAATAATAACAATAATACATAAAAAGACATCCAAAAACATCAACTAACACAACAATGATTAGACAATAAATTAGACAGTTTATACATTTAACATCCCAAGCCCCCTCCCTCACCAACCATCGCAGCCACGATCCCCAACCCTCGAGAGCCCGAGTCCGGCACCCCAGCGAGTCAGAGCATCATGCCTCTTTAACACCCCGACCCGCCGAGGGCCGGAAACCAAGGCCCCCCCCCCCACCCCGAGCATGTGACCCTCCGACACAATCAAAGGGGCCCAGAACACATACATAACCAGTTAAAATAAGTTGTCACAAAGTATAAGGAAAATAAAACATTTACTATAAAATGGGCTTCCTGAGCCCCCTCCATCTCCAGGCCCGGCAGCCACGAACCCCAACCCCGGAGGACCCGGAGTCCGGCGCCCCTGTGGGCCAAAGCATCACGGCTCTTTAATGCCTCGACCAGCAGAGCCCCCGAACCACGGCCCCCCCCAGTCCGAGCCCACGACCACCAGACCCACAGCCAAAGGGGGCCCAGAAAATATACATAATTAAAATTACAAGAAAAAACTAAAAGAAAAAACAAGTGGACAATGGCACTCGCTCGCTCTTCACCCCCCACTCACCCCAGGACCTCAACGTGAGTTAAATACATAATATATAATAGATTATCTAGCAATTGAACATTATATGCGCTCTTTAAGTTTTGCAACCGCTGCCAACCAGATAGCAATATTCACTTCGTTAACCCCTAAAACTCGTGCAGTGGATATCTCCAGATATATCACATCGAGGTAGGTAAGAATCCATACCTTCGGGCATAGCTTGTCTGGGTGTATCCATCGTGAGTGAAAGTCAAGTTAGACCGCGCTCACAATAATTGACACTGGGTGCTGCAATCCCAAAGATATAAGTAGAAAAAAGCAGGAAGCCGGACCAGCACTCTCAGGTTTCGACAATTTGAATCGCAGCCGGATACAACAGACATGTTTCAGAACAGGTGTTCCTTCTTCAGTGTTAATGGCTAGCTGTATCCATCGTGAGGCAATAAATTTTTTTGGCGGCTGTGAGGCCGGCTAGAATGAGTCTCTTCACATGTGTAGAGGTCGGTAATTGAGAAACCTCATTCAATAATAATACAGAAGGTAGGACAGGTATAGTCAGAGAGAAAATATCTGATAGCTGGGTGGTAATCTCTTCCCAAAAAAGCTCAACAGGGGGCGGTCGGGTGGCGTAGCGGAAATTGCGCTCATCACCAATGCAAGAGGCTGCGGTCTCGACTCCCGGAGTCAGCATTGCCCTGCGGCTTGGGCCGGTCGTCATACTAACTCGTTTGGCTGAGTTAGGGGGAGGGAAGTCGTGGGTGGTAATCTGGCGTTGTGGACAGCGATGCCTACAGGTCAGGTCTGGGCGCCTGCTCAGCGAAAGGCAGGAAATGGCGAAGGCAGCGTGACCTCCCACGCGTTACGCTTCACCAATGAGAGTCCGCGCTGTCAGGTCAAAAAAGAGCCACTGGCTGTCTCCACATGTGTCGGAGGAAGCATGTGGTGGACTTCAGGGTTCCCTTGTACCGACCAGTAGGAGGAACATGCGCACAACAACCAGGTAGGGGAGGGGCGGAATTGGCATAACGACTAAATTGGGATGGGGAGATAAATAGAAAAATCAGGCGGAGAAAAAGAGGATACAAAATTAAATAAAAAGCTCAACAGGAGGACATTCCCACTCCCAGTACATATGCATAAATGTTCTGATGGCACCGTTTGGACATACGGTACATCGAGAGTCAGGTCTGAGACCCATTAGATTGAATCGTCTAGGGGTCAAATAAGTCCTATGAATACAATTTTGATTAATCTGTTGGTGATCTGGACTGCGTGAGGACAGCCGGATATTTTCCCAGACTGCATCCCAATCAAAAGCAATTTTTATTTTTTTTATTATTGATCTTTTTCCCCCTCCATTTTCCTCCGATTTTCTCCCATCCCAATGTTAGTCGTTATGCCAATTCCCAATCCCCTTCCTGGTCGCTGCGCACTTACCCCCCACAGTCGGTCTGGGAGAGTGGAGGCTATCACGTGCTTCCTCCGACACACGTCCAGCCAATCAACCGCTTCTTTTCACCTGGCAGCGCGGATTCTCATTGAGAGGGCGTAGCGTGTGGAAGGATCACACTATCCCACTCAAGTCCTATCCGCGCTTAGCAGGCGCCCCGACCGAACTGTAGGAGTCGCTGTTTACAACGACCCGGACCCACCCCGCCAGCTTCTCCCACCCTCTAATACTGCCAATTGTATTAGTGTGAACGGCCAGCCAAGCTGGTGACAACCCCGGAGCTGTGAGCTGGATTCGAACAGGCAAATCTAGCCGCTCCGGGGTTTGGTGACGAACGCAATCTCCGTTACGCCACCTGACCGCCCTAATCAAAAGCTATTCTATATTCTATAAAAATATTTCAAATTGCATTGGTCCGGGCGGCTACATGGTGCAGTGGGCAAGGCGCTCACCACGAATACTGGAGACTGGGCTCGAACAGGTTCGCCTCCCTGTTCGAGCCCAGCGCTCCACATTGCTTTCAGTTTAGCTGGTCGTCCGCACTAATACACATTGGCAGTATTAGGGGGAGGGAAACTGATGGGTGGGGATCGGGCGTTGTGGACAGCGACTCCTACAGGTCGGTTGGTGTGCCTGCGCAGTAGAATCAGGAAGGGGCGGGGCCCCTCCAAAGCCCAGACCCCTGACGCTGAAAGATCGAGCCGTGCAGGTGGAAAGATGCGACTGCTGTTACCTCGAGTATCGGAGGGGACTCGTGCTATGTATGACTTAGTCCACATTGCAGCCGGCTTGTGGGAGGCAAGAAACAGCGTTCAAAGACAAGGGAGGGTTGAATTGGATGATACGAAAATTGGGATGGGAGAAAAATAGAAAATGGGAGAAAAAGTGGATAAAAAAAAGAAATTGCATTGGTCCGGATGGGAGAATTCACCTTGTACCTTGGACCTTGTAGGAGTGGAGCAATATTCCATTTACTTAGGTATGAATTTCAGAAAATAGGCTCTGGGCTTAAGAGGTTAATAATAATAATAACTTTGTTTTATATAGCGCCTTTCATAAGACCCAAGGTTGCTTTACATTTGAATGGACCGCTTGAGTTGCTCAGGTTTTCCACATAGCTCTTTTGATAGTTTGCTAATACTTGGTGTGCTAACAGTACCCGTTTCTTCCTCTCAGTCGCCAAGTGATGAAAGAAGGCCTCTTTCTCACCAATTGCCAGGTGGTTGGAGAATGAATGTGTTTGAAAAGTAATCTCGCAAATGTAAAATGTGTGAACTTCATTCATTCTTCATTTGAATATCAAGTTCTTGGCTGCCAGACGAAAGCAAAATCTGCAACAGCTCTGCAAAATTCCATACAAAACTAGAACGGTGTATAATAGTGTGTAATCGTATATTACTGTATAATAGTGTGATATAGTATATTACTGTGTAATAGTGTGTAATATACTATATCACACTATTACACAGTATTACAATATCACACTATTACACGTTATTACACTATCACACTATTATACTAGTACACACTTAAACATGGGGGTGTGGTTAACCTAGACCAATGAAATATGTTCACTATAGCATCTCCGTGTTGTAAACAGAAGGCAGAGCGCTCAGTACCTGAGGCCCTGAGCAGAGAACCTGTGTCGTATCATCTTCTCTTGTTCAACAGGTGAAGCGTCATACTGAATATCTATTTCAATGGACAATGATAGGAATTCATTCAAATAAAATTAAATGTATTTGTGTAGCCCGAAATCACCAACGAATTGCCCCCATGGGCTTCACAGATCAAGAGGAAACATCACAATAGATCCACAACAAAATCCACAATTTAGCAAAAGGTCAGCCTATGTGCAATGTTTCATCCAAACCGGCCCTGTGGGACACATGCGACCGAACGCATTATCCCCCCCACAGGCGTCTCCTGGTGGAGAGAGAAATTTGGCCTTTTAAGGCGGTATTGCTGCTATCAATTACCTCTGCGAAAATGGACAGTTCCTCAGAGCCCCCGGCCTCCATCACACTTGACTTGGAATGCAAGTGTACCAGTCAGCATGTGTTGAGTGCACTCAGCGTTTAGCCTGTTTGGGTGGAGGCAGGTCAGCCCGCTGGCTCCAGTCTGCTCGCTGCAGCCCCAGTCATGTGCTCGGCCAAGCGTTCGCAGCGCTGGACCAGGGTCATCACTAGCCCGGCTCTGTCGGGGGCGATAAGCATCAAGCTCTCTGCCTCGCCTCCCCTCTCCGCCTCGCCTCCCCTTTCCACCTCCCAGGCACACTCAGCCTACTAGCGAGCCTGAAAAAGCCCCACTCCTCCAGGGGGCTCTCAGAGAGAGGTGAAGGCTACGGAGGCTCAGATTGAACCCTGCGTGGCCCTGTTGCTGAGGCTGGAGAGAGAGATAAGCTGCTGGTTGGAGGCTCTCCAGTGACCTTTGTCTGGTCTGCTGTCTGCCTGGTGTCTGGGCTGACGGCAGCCTCTTTGGCTGCCTGATTACATTGGTCAGCAAAGCCTTGGATCAATTAAGAACTGAAGCAGGCTCTCTCTTTCATCTGACCTCACCCCCTATGTTCAATATATGAGCCATTTAGACGTGAATGTTGGGTGTTTGGGTTTGATCTTATCTGTTTGAGTCCTTAAATCAGTGCTGTATGCAAATATAGGCTCTGTATTCAAATCAAACATTCCAATGGCGCTAACCAACCCATAGATGATTTGAAGAGGGTAACGTTCAAAAACCTAGTATTCTTCAGATCAAGATCACTGTCTGAACAGCGCATTAGAAACCCAGGCAGGCGTGGGAGGCCCTGTGTCTCAACCACCAGTAGCAGAGGGAGGGGGGGGGGGGCTGTATCTACACCAACAGTAGCAGGGGGGGGGGGGGTGTCCTGTATCTACACCAACAGTAGCAGGCATGCATTAAAGCGTTCCGTCTCCAGACGGATTTCAGTATTTTTTATTTTTTTTTCCGTCAATTTGATTTGGAGTCTGACGGAATTGGCTACCTGGTATTAGAGTTGTTCCGATACCGATACTAGTATCGGAAATGCCGCCGATACTGCCTAAAATGCTAGTATCGGTATCGGCGAGTACACGTACATTCTAGCCTCCGATCCCATGATGTAATTTATCTCCTGCCGAGTCCTGCGGAGAGTGAGGATTATAAAATGAACATGTTTTAAAGTGTGATGCTGTGTCATTTTAACAGCAGATACTTTCTTAAATTCCATTGTCCCCGACAGTGCGGTGTGACGGGGAGCTCGGACGGGAATCGGGATGTGTTTGGCTGGTGTTATGATAGCATTAGCTGGAAAGATAGCTAGTTGGAACAACATCCGCTTTTAACGTTACATCAAATCAGATGATCGCCTGTCCTTTCTCCAGGACCTAACACTGTCCGTGACCGTCTATCAACAATAATGCACCCATGGTGAATTGTATTTAAGTTAAGCAGCTACGGACTAGCGTTAGCTGACTATTACTAACGTTATCTTAATGTCGATGCGGGAAGGCGAGCTAGGTCAGTTAGCTTAGCTTGATAACGTTACCGTGTCTAAAGTTGGTGCTATTCACATAATCCAGCAATAATGGCTGCAGACCTGCAAGCAAAGTACAGCAAGTGCCAAAGGATAAGAGTCTGAGGCGGAGTTTCAAAAGAGAATGTTGAATATTTATTTTGCATCAAAAATCACAACATGACCGTTCTATCTCCCACTAGCTTACAGACTGAATAGGGTATATCTGCAGAGCCACTGAGTAGCGAGTGCAACACCGTTTAATGTCCGTGTGGATCATTGGAGTAGGGTATATCTGCAGTGCTGCAGCCCATACTCATTGATTAATGATACTAATACAAATCTATACAATCACCTGTTGTTGAATAAATACCATACGTTCTAGTTATTACTAAAAAACAGTATAACAGTATCTGAAAAAAAAAAAAAAAGTATAATTTATATAATTTTTTTTTTAATTTTTTTTTTATGCACTGGTATCGGATAAATATCGGTATCGGCCGATACCCAAAGCTTAGGTATCGGAATCGGATCGGAAAGGGAAAAATGGTATCGGAACATCTCTACCTGGTATAATATGTTTGTAGATGCGTAGGGCATTTTGACCATTCTAACCAATCAAATGTGAGCTTGACGCACACACGCTGCTCACAGTGCCCTCCCCCTCACAGACCTGTCTTGTCACAGACCCGTATCATTTGCACCGAAGATAGCAAGCGTGCAGGTCCTCTGTACAAATCGGTGTGATTGGCTGAGACTGTATTTTGTACGGTTGGCTGCCTGGCTGTTGTGGATTTGGATAGCCAGCTAGCAGCTAACATCAACTCAATGTCAACACTATGTTGACACTCTGAGCGAGTTTGCCGACAGCAATGTAACAAACAATATGGTCCGTGCGGAACCATTATCCCCAACACATAGTTATTAGCTAACGTCAGCATAATAACGATAATGGAAGGAGTAAGCCGGCCACTAAAAAGAAAACACACGCAGTGTTCTCAGACGAAAAGGATGAGCGGCACCACCCAACAAAAGAAAGTTACGAGAGGATGGAAGTTTGAAGATAGCAGTGTTTCAAGAGACTGGCTAGGCTACAGTATGATGCGGGGGCTGTAGACGGTGGTGAGTTGTTAACTTGTTCCGTGTTCCGCAACTATGTCAAAAAGAAAAACAGAAATAACACATTTGTCATTGTCGTGTTACTTCACAGTACAAATATGTGAGTCCTCTGCTGTGGTTGTGAGTATCCTTTATTAGCTTAACTCCGTAGCAACATCACAGGTGTATCTGTAGACGGTCTCCTCCCCACTGTATATTCTCTCCCCACCGTATGTATATTTTTTCTCCCACCCACCCTAATGTACATAATCTCTGTTAGGATATATGGGTAACGGTACTGTATATTTGCATATCGTATATGTCACAAATGTAACATTACTATATACCTGTCCTGTAGTATGTCATGTATGTCCCTATGCCATAAATGTTGTGTATGTCATAAATGTCACTATGAATTGAAAATGGGGGACCTTGATGTAAACAAGACAAACGTCTTTCTCTGGTCTGCATCCCCTTAACAATTGTGTGTATTGAGCCGTACTGTATTGTACCCATTCTGCAATCTGTTAAATATTGATTGATTGTTATAACATATTGCAGAATCGGTACAATACAGTACATCTCAATACACACAATTGTTAAGGGGTTGCAGTTGCAGACCAGAGAAAGACTTTCCTCTTGTTTACATCAGGGTCCCCCATTTTCAATTCATCATAACATATATGACATACTTGACATACAGATAGATAATACTGCTACATCTATACATTTATGACATACCAGATTTACAAATACAGTATTGTTTGTGATACAATAAGAGTCTAAAAAAGAGTATATACATTTGACGAAGAAACTGTACATTGGATGGGGGGGGGGGGGACAGTACATTGGAGGTGGTTGGGGGGGGGGGGGGGGGGGGGTTGGGTAGGCTGGGTGAGGGGGGTAACTGTACATTGGATTATCGACGAAACCGAAACAAGTAGGCTTCCTTAAAACGCCAACGCTATTAAGAAGAAATACAGTGGAGGTTAAAATAAGAATATGACTTGGCCTGAAAAAAAGTTCAGTCAGGAGATTTTTTTTTGCTTTAATCCTTTGCTTTTAGTCTCCTCTCCATCCCCACTACCAACCTGCGCACTTCTGTGTTGCCGCCCCCACCCTCTGGAACTCCCTCCCTCCAGACATCCGCAACACTACATCCCTGGACTCCTTCAAAGCACAACTCAAATCTCTTCACCAAATGTATTAATGACTTTGCCTGACTTCCCATTTTCTTTACCCAATTGTTCCTCTGATTTCCTTCTCCTTAGTTTGTCCTCCTCCTCTGTTAAAGGAAAACTCTAACATTTTGGGAAATTAGCTTATTTGGCATCTACCCTGGAGTTAGACAAGAAGATACATACATTTTTCTTCTCTGTGCATACAGTAGGAGTAGGAAGACACGCACCGTTAGCCTAGCTTAGCGTCAGTCACTGGAAGTAGGTTCCTCCATTAGCCTAGTTCCAAACGTCTTCCTACTCCTACTGCATGCACAGAGAAGAAAAAGGTATGCATCTTCTTGTCTAACTTCAGGGTTCCCAAAATGTTGGAGTGTTAAGATACATACCCTTTTCTTCTCTGTGCATGCAGTAGGAGTAGGAAGACACGCACCGTTAGCCTAGCTTAGCGTCAGTCACTGGAAGTAGGTTCCTCCATTAGCCTAGTTCCCAACATCTTCCTACTCCTACTGCATGCACAGAGAAGAAAAAGGTATGTATCTTCTTGTCTAACTCCAGGGTAGATGGCAAATAAGCTAATTTCCCAAAATGTTGGAGTTTTCCTTTAAGCGCCTGAAAGGCGCTATATAAATTTAAGAAATTATTATTTATTTATTGTGAATCATATCGCAATTACAACATCAGTCAAGGCAACGATTATCATTCCCTCTAATATTGTGAATCAGTGAAAAGAATCCGCAATTAGATATTTTTTCCAAATCGCTCAGCTCTGCCCCACGTTGCTGGTCAATGAATTCCAGATTGGGGCTTTAGGCAAATGAACCACAGATGAAGTTAACGTCATTTTCTACCACTTGCCTACAACGCAGGATGACGGAGCTGTTCTCATGGTGCTGTTGTTCTCATGGTGCTGTTGTTCTCATGGCCAGTTAGTTACTTGTTTGTCCTGGAGGACGGGTGTGCGGTTAACCCTTTCACTACCACAATACAGAAGGTTAACCATTTCACTACCACACTACAGAAGGTTAACCCTTTCACTGCCACACTACAGACGGTTAACCCTTCACTACCACACTACAGAAGGTTAACCCTTTCACTACCACACTACAGAAGGTTAACCCCTTCACTGCCACACTACAGAAGGTTAACCCTTTCACTACCACACTACAGATGGTTAACCCTCTCACTACCACACTACAGAAGGTTAACCCTTTCACTACCACACTACAGAAAGTTAACGAAAGAGTGATTCACAGACAGATCATTGCATGGACAGGACGTGTCGTTGGACATGGCATACTTTGATTGAAACTGATCCTGGAGCAGTGGCCTTGAGTCTCCCCCCAAAAGATGCACATTCTGTTTGGTTTTTGGAAGTGGTTTTGCCTACAAACGACATCATTGTTTACCAAACGGTAAAGGGGTCTTATCAGGTCACAGCTGAAGTGTTTACACAGGATTATTCAATTTGGAGTGGAGCTCAGTCAATCCTATTAACAGATCACCAGGCTTGCATGTAAATGTAATCATTGTTAGTTATCCAGATGACTTTGTACCCCCCGCTGTTTGGTGCTATACACCCATAGTTACATTATCATCTGGTTGGTATTATACACCCATAGTTACATTATCATCTGTTTGGTGCTATACACCCATAGTTACATTATCATCTATGTGGCGCTACAATATACATCCATAGTTACATTATCATATGTTTGCTGCTATACACCCATAGTTACATTATCATCTGTTTGGTGCTACAATATACATCCATAGTTACATTATCATCTGGTTGGTGCTACAATATACACCCATAGTTGCATTATCATCTGGTTGGTGCTACAATATACACCCATAGTTACATTATCATCTATGTGGCGCTACAATATACATCCATAGTTACATTATCATCTATGTGGCGCTACAATATACACCCATAGTTACATTATCATCTATGTGGCGCTACAATATACACCCATAGTTACATTATCATCTGGTTGGTGCTACAATATACACCCATAGTTACATTATCATCTATGTGGCGCTACAATATACACCCATAGTTACATTATCATCTATGTGGCGCTACAATATACATCCATAGTTACATTATCATCTATGTGGCGCTACAATATACACCCATAGTTACATTATCATCTATGTGGCGCTACAATATACACCCATAGTTACATTATCATCTATGTGGCGCTACAATATACACCCATAGTTACATTATCATCTGGTTGGTGCTACAATATACACCCATAGTTACATTATCATCTATGTGGCGCTACAATATACACCCATAGTTACATTATCATCTATGTGGCGCTACAATATACATCCATAGTTACATTATCATCTATGTGGCGCTACAATATACACCCATAGTTACATTATCATCTATGTGGCGCTACAATATACACCCATAGTTACATTATCATCTATGTGGCGCTACAATATACACCCATAGTTACATTATCATCTGTGTAGTGCTACAATATACACCCATAGTTACATTATCATCTATGTGGTGCTACAATATACACCCATAGTTACATTATCATCTATGTGGTGCTACAATATACACCCATAGTTACATTATCATCTGGTTGGTGCTACAGTATACTGTACATCCATAGTTACATTATCATCTGTTTAGTGCTACAGTATACTGTACATCCATAGTTACATTATCATCTGTTTGGTGTTTGATTATTGCTTCCATGTCTAGGAAGATATATTTTATTTGTATTTTTTTAATTTATTTCGTTTTTGTTATTTTTTATTATTACAAATGTGTGTGTTTGTTTTATGGTTGAAATGTCAGAGATAAATAAAGATCAAATCAAATACATCCATACTGTAGTTACATTATCATCTGTTTGGTGCTATACATCCATACTGTAGTTACATTATCATCTGTTTGGTGCTATACATCCATACTGTAGTTACATTATCATCTGTTTGATGCTATACATCCATAGTTCTGCAGAACCTCTGCATGGTGGGTACACTCACGTGGCCAAAGGGGTCCAGGTGGTTGTTGGTCAGCTTGAGCTTCTGAAACGACACCAGCTGCCTCATCCAGTGAGCTCCAGTAGCAGGAGAGTCGGGGTGAACATACAGCCTGCCTGGCATCGCTGGCTCTGCCTTACCTGCCACCATCCTGGAGAGAGAGAGGGGGGAGAGAGAGTCAGTGTGAACATACAGCCTGCCTGGCATCACTGGCTCTGCCTTACCTGCCACCATCCTGGAGAGAGAGAGGGGGGAGAGAGAGTCAGTGTGAACATACAGCCTGCCTGGCATCGCTGGCTCTGCCTTACCTGCCACCATCCTGGAGAGAGAGAGGGGGGAGAGAGAGTCAGTGTGAACATACAGCCTGCCTGGCATCGCTGGCTCTGCCTTACCTGCCACCATCCTGGAGAGAGAGAGGGGGGAGAGAGAGTCAGTGTGAACATACAGCCTGCCTGGCATCGCTGGCTCTGCCTTACCTGCCACCATCCTGGAGAGAGAGAGGGGGGAGAGAGAGTCAGTGTGAACATACAGCCTGCCTGGCATCGCTGGCTCTGCCTTACCTGCCACCATCCTGGAGAGAGAGAGGGGGGAGAGAGAGTCAGTATGAACATACAGCCTGCCTGGCATCGCTGGCTCTGCCTTACCTGCCACCATCCTGGAGAGAGAGAGAGGGGGCAGAGAGAGTCAGTGTGAACATACAGCCTGCCTGGCATCGCTGGCTCTGCCTTACCTGCCACCATCCTGGAGAGAGAGGGGGGGAGAAATTGAGAGAGGGGGAGGGGAAGGGAGAAAGTGAGAGAACACATGGGATAGAGAGGGAGAGAGAGAAATCCAGATAGAGAGAGGGAAAGTGAGATGGAGAGAGGGAGGGAGAGAGAGAACGTGAGATAGTGAGAGTGAGCAGCTGCACTTTGGTAATATGTCTCTGCTCTGATCCAACATGGCTGTCTGATCCAATCAGAACCTGATCTCAGCCTCTAGACAGCGTGTCCTCAGCGCTCCTCCAACACCAGTCACACCCATCACTGGAGATTCAGCCCCACTGCTATTAAACTATCAGAAGGAAATGATGATAACATTATAATAAAACGAAGGCATCTCTCTTCTTTTTTATTTTTTATTTTTTTTATTATCTTTTTCCCCCTCCTTTTTCCGATTTTTCTCCCATCCCACTGTTTAGTCGTTATGCCAATTCCCAACCCCCTTCCTGGTTGTTGCGCACTCCCCCCTACTGTTGGTCCGGGAGGCCGGAGACTGTCACATGCTTTCCTCCGACGCATGTGCAGCCAGCCTGACAGCACGGACTCTCACTGGGAGAGTGTAACGTGTGGAAGGTCACACTACCTCCCTCCAGATCCTACCCTCGCTGTGCAGGCGCCCCGACCGAACTGTAGGAGTTGCTGTCCACAACGCCCAGGACCCACCCATCAGCTTTCCCACCCCTAATACTGCCAATTGTGTTAGTATGAACGACCAGCCAAGCTGATAGCAACGCCGAGAGCTGGATTCGAACCCAGCATCTCCAGCGTTGATGGCGAGCACCTTGCCCACTACACCACCTAGCCGCCCCTCCCGGTATTCTTGACCTCTCAAAATACATACCCACCACCACTACTACCACCACCACATCACCATCACCACTACTACTACCACCACCACCACTACCATCACCATCATCACTACTACCACCACCACCACCACTACCATCACCATCATCACTACTACCACCACCACCATCACTACCACCACCACTAAATGAAGGCATCTCCCGGTCTTCTTGCCCTATCAAAATACACACAAGGCCCATATTTAGAATTAATCCTCGAATTATAATTGTCTGCAATTGGCTCTGTGTTTTGGAACCAGAACAGTGACTGGGTCTGAGATTGGAATCAGATCTGATATATATTCCCCTCAACACACGCACACACAGACAGAAAAAGTCCCGGCGGTGACACGGCCCTTTGCTCTCACGCGACGACGCTGAGGCTCACTGATTGCCTTCCAAGTGTCCCTCATAGCCAGAGCACATGTAGGATAACGATGCCGGGTGCCGGTGGCCACAGCCCTCGCGGTAACGGTCCCCTCGGCCTGGAGCTCCCTCTCAGTCGCTGTAACATCACTGCTAATTACGCTGTTCCAAGGTGTCGCTGACGAACGCCAGAACCCACAATTCCAGGCAATCCCACAAGATCGGCAACAAATGGCTGTAAAACAGCCAGCGTCTCTCCGAGAGAAGCCCAGGGCTCTGTGGAGCTTTTCTTGGCAGGGCTTGTCTCTCTCTCTCTCTCTCTCTCTCTCTCTCTCTCTCTCTCTCTCTCTCTGCAGATGGATACGGTTGTTCTTTGCATGGTGCCAGGGCGGAGGCTAGCGGTGCCAGCGTGGCTTAGGGTCAGCCAGTGGGCAGTGGGCACAACCCAGCTGTTTCCAGGACGCTACTCCTTGCCCTGCGGTCATGAACTGGCTGCTAAAAACGATCCACAGTCATTCCTTGGCACCCACAGCCTTATCTGCTCTCACAGAGCATTTTAAATATGCCCGCTATTAAGCACAGACTTGATAAGAACAGAGAGAGGCACTCAGACTTACTTAGCACCTACTTAAAAGGTAGCTAGCGACGAGGGGAGGTGTGTTTTTGTTCCCTGCCTGACGCGCTGGCGTTGTTTCCCCATAACACTCCACTCCAGAAGAATGAAGGTAATTAGAAAACAGGTGGAGTTTTCTGAATGTGTCTCTAATGACGTGGTCTGGCTGCACTGTGTGTGGATAGGAACTGCCTGCTCTAGCTCTAATCTCTCCGGTTAGCACCAATCCTTGCTAACAGCAAAAGATGCTTTGCATTGTGGGACAGATGCTCAATATTTTATGTCATCATTGATGAGGGAAGCTGTATTTAATAAAGTCTTTCATTATGGTCCTTTAATGTGATGTGAGCAATGAAAATAACACAAACCCATTGTTTTTTAGCTGGACCCAGTCAGCCAGCCTACAACAGTGAATGTCCCTAATTGACTGACTGACTGACATTGTTGAAACACGCATGTTTAGTTTAGTTTATTCGGATCCCCATTAGCCATTGCCACAGGCATAGGCTACTATTACTCGGGTCCACACAAATCAATACAATACAATTAATACAATACAATACACCTCAATAACACATACAAATATTATATAATAACATATCTAAGTCCACCAATCACACATACCCATCTACTCAATCATGTTTCAAGACATATATGTTCACTTAAAGCACAACAATACATCTCAATACAATATACAAATATAAAATCTAAGTTCAACAATCACACATACCCATCTTCTCAATCACCCACTATGTTTACTTAAAGGGGAACTATCTTATAAATGGCCTTTTTGAGTGTTTAGCATTGTTTCCTAGCTATATGAACTTATATTAATATGATCTATGTCTCAAAATTCTCATATTGGCGCATTCTTCCAATTCTCCTCTCACAATATTCACCCTCACTGAACTGAGTCGTTTGAAAATGTGCCTATATGTGATGTCATATAGTCACTGCTGCATGTTAATGTTGGGACGTTCCGCAGTGGTTTAGGTGGCACCTGCAGCCCAGACTCAAAACAGCTCGAGATCTTGAGGTAGAAAAATGCTGTTTTTGAGGACTTGATTAGAAATACAAAACAATGAATAAAAAAAATATATATATTACAGAGGTGTTCCATAGACTCACAGGAATTGTGTAAAAGTGCCCAAATAGTGAAAGAAATAGTAAAATAGTTCCCCTTTAACTGACAGTACCACTCTTATATGATTTTTAAGGTGTTTTTTAAATGTCTGTTTGTCTTCAACCATAGTCAGTGCAGGTGGTAAGGAATTCCATGCAGTCATGGGCCGGCTCTATACATCACAGTTATTTTCATTGCATTTGTTCTTGGCATCTTTACAGTACATCTTTCCATTGACACATGCCTGGTGGAGTAACTGTGTCTGTTGATTGTGAATTGTATCTCATCATATAGACAAGCAGGTTTTTTGTTCTTATATATATTTCTAAAAAACATGCATGTGTGTCGTGGCCGGGTCCGGCTTAGAGCTTTGATTTGCCTGAACCCGTTTGGGACCTACCTGACCCGCCGGATTCAGGCCGGGCTGGAACTTCTCTAAATCCCCCCGGCCTTGAATTGGGTCGGGTTCGCGCCAATTCCCCATTTTTGTTGTTTGTTTTTTAAAGAGACTTTGTAAGATATAAAGTATGTTACTAGTGACTTGATCCAAGTTTTCTGAAACTGCTTAATGCAACTCTCTATAAAAAAAAAGCTATAAAAAATATATGTTTTGACTAAATATAAATACTGCCCAATTATAAGACATTGAAACAGGATAACTAGGGTTTTAATAGTGGAAATGCATGTTTTTAAATCAGGCTTGGCCCCAAAACCGCTGCCATGGTTCTGGCTGGGACAGAACCAGCATGGGTTCATGTAGGGGTCATGTAGGGTCCATGTAGGGTTCATGTAGGGTCCATGTAGGGGTCATGTAGGGTCCATGTAGGGTCCATGTAGGGGTCATGTAGGGTCCATGTAGGGGTCATGTAGGGTCAGTAGGACTGAAGGCCTGTGGAGAGCCACACTCCATCACTAGAGCACTGACCCAGAGCATCATGGCCTTCTGCCCTTTTATTCAGATGTCATTAACCCTTTCATTACCACACTACAGAAGGTTTACCCTTTCACTACCACACTACAGACGGTTAACCGTGTGGTAGTGAAAGGTTAACCTTCTGTAGTGTGGTTGTGAAAGGGTTAACCTTCTGTAGTGTGGCAGTGAACGGGTTAACCCTTTGGTAGTGTGGTAATGAAAGGGTTATATGTGTGTGTGTGTGTGTATTGTATATAAATGTATATTAAATAGCATTTGTTACAAAGTCTGTAATTGCAGCACATCCACGGGTCAATTGGCAAGCTGGTGCTAAATCAGCTTAAGGAGATGAAGACAGACAAGCCGGATTCCAAGAAATGGATTCTAAGAAATGACGTGATTCCCTGAACACATCATCGAGTACCAAGGGGCCACTTCAGCTTCAAGCAGGTGGGCTACTCGAATATATTAGCTAAGTTTGGGACCTAATAATAATAATAATAATAATATAATAATAATAATAATAATAATAATAATAATAATAATAATAATAATAATAATAATAATAATAATAATAATAATAATACATAATTATGCTTCTTAGCAGACTTCTTAGCTTAACATAACAGACCGACAGTAAGTTTGGGGGAACTAATGGGATAACTGGGGTTGCAACAAAAGTACAACTAGGGCTAAAAACACAATGAAATAAAATAATAATAATAATAATAATAAATAATATATCCTTCTTAGCAGACTTCTTAGCTTAACATCCCAGGGAACTAATGGGATAACTGGGGATGATGTTTGCTCCTGACAAGAGTCTCAAAGTCTGGGGTGATGGTAGACAAAGCAACTCTGAGGTCATGCTCAATGTCCAATCTGTTCCTCTGCTTTGTCTTCAGCTGGACCAGAGCTGAGAAGCCACTTTCACAAAGATAGGTAGTGCAAAAAAAAACGATACCGATATTTTCCGATATCACATTTGTATGCCGATATCAGCCGATAATATCGGTAGGCCGATAATATCGGACATCCCTAATAATAACACTAACAATAACAATAATGACAGTAGAATCACAAAAATAATTAATACAGAAAAGATGTCAGCGTCTTTGGGTTCTTGAAAAGCGCTTTATAAATAAAATGTATTATAATTATAGAACCTAAAAATTTAAACAAATTATATTACCACAGACACCACAAAAGACATTTCCTCCCCCACTCCCCCACCCCCAGGACCCCCAGACCCCCCAGGACCAACACCCCGATCCCGCTCAGCCGCTTTATCCAGCATGTCTACTTGGGCTATAACACACTTGCAATTAACTGAACTACATCTGCATTCTTACGTGGACTATTACTTTGCCTCAAGCAGCCACAGACTCACAGGAGCAGAGCCTTCAGTTTGTCATCAACAGTAGCCTGTAATCTACTGCTCACTGCAGTCGGCTTTCCTCAGCATCTCACACTACTGGACAACATGCCTACAGGCTCATCCACTCTACCAATGTTGACTAAATGAAAATGTTTTATGGGATGTCAGCACAGAAGCTACTATTAATGCTTCCCTACATGGTTATGTTAAATCTGGCTTTACTTTGTCTGTGCACTTTATTTTGTAAAGGTGTATTTCATTAAAAGTAACCAAATTCAAATTGTATATATCCTATCACCTTGTTATTTTTGCATTGCATCTTTCACATCCTCGCTCACTTACGTAAAATGTAATCAAAGTAACAGTACTTTTACTTAAGAATGATATTGTACTTTCCCACCTCTGATCAACAGATCAATGATGTATTCACAGCGTGGGTCTGGATCATGACCTGTGTCTGACCTGTCCGTTCCTCTCTCTCTACTGTATGTCTTACTTCACTGTGTTTATATAACTAGGAGTCACAGACTACTGGCACTAGAGACACTAGAGACAGCAAAGTGCAATAATAATATACAATGTACAGGTGATTAAACTGGGTATAACATATATAGATTAGTACTACTGAGTGTAGTGCTAATCAGATGTATGTACAGAGTTGTAGTATAATATGTACAGTGATACAGGTGTACATATGATATAAGACACTACGGTAGTAAGTCATACTGGCCAGCAGCGTAACTAGTAAGAGTAGGATATGTACAGATCTACAGATATGTAAAAGGTCTTTGGCAGGTAAATACAGACCGGTATGGATTGCTATATGTGGTGAGAATAAAAAAAAAAAATTGATCCACTTCTTCTCCCATTTTCTATATTTTCTCCCATCCCAATTTCGTATCATCCAATTCAACCCTCCCCTGTCACGAACGCTGTTTCTTGCCTCCCACAAGCCGGTTGCAATGTGGACTAAGTCATACATAGCACAAGTCCCCTCCAGTACTTGAGGTAACAGCAGTCGCATCTTTTCACCTGCGCAGCTCGATCTCTGAGTGGCGAGGAGTAACGCGTGGGAGGCTCACGCTGCCCCCGACACTTCCTGATTCTACTGCGCAGGCGCACCAACCGACCTGTAGGAGTCGCTGTCCACAACGCCCGATCCCCACCCATCAGTTTCCCACCCCCTAATACGGCCAATGTGTATTAGTATGAACGACCAGCTAAACTGAAAGCAATGTGGAGTGCTGGGCTCGAACAGGCAAGCCCAGCGTCTCCGTCATTCGTGGCGAGGGCCTTGCCCACTACGCCACGTAGCCGCCCTGTGGTGAGAATAAATATATATATATGGTATATCCAGCAGTCATACATGCTATCATACAGAGCTACGGGTTATATGCAGGTGTATAAGTAGGTATATTGAGGGGTTATATGCAAGTATATTCATATATATATATATATATATATATATATATATATATATATATATATATATATATATATATATATGCAGTAAATATACTAATATAAATGTAAATATAAATATGGGTATATCCAGCAGTCATACATGCTATCATACAGACATCGTCATTAGTAGGTAGGAAATAAGGTTAGATGTCTAAAATGCAGCAGAATGAACCTTTAGGTGGCTCGGTTGACGAGAGGGTGAGCAGCAGCACAGTGTCATCCAGGTCGTCTCAACTCACCACTTGTTGTCGCAGAACTTGTAGCGGTGGTCGTCGGCCGGGACGATGTCTGTGAGGAGGATGTACTTGGTTTTAGGATTCATCCCCGCGACCTTGACCTTGTAGCTCGGGAACATCCTCCTGCAGGAGAGAGAGGGAGGGAAGAGGGGGGTGATAAATACTCTCACTGGACTTTTATACATGAACCCTTTCACTGCCACACTGCAGAAGGTTGACCCTTTCACTACCACACTGCAGAAGGTTAATCCTTTCACTACCACACTACAGAAGGTTAACCCTTTCACTACCACACTACAGAAGGTTAACCCTTTCACTACCACACTACAGACGGTTAACCCTTTCACTACCACACTACAGACGGTTAACCTGTGGTAGTGAAAGGTGAATCTTCTGTAGTGTGGTAGTGAAAGGGTTAAACAACATCAGATTCCCCTCTGGGAGCTGAGGTACGAGACACAGATCAGCTCAGCTGGATTGACTTAGAGAAGTGGTCACCTGTTCCTCATTCATTCTTTTTATGTTATTAACCGAAGCTCCATAAGTAAAAATAAAATCAGGGTTTTCCTTAATGTGCAACACCTGCCTTACAAATTGGAATAGATTTTTTTATCTAATATAAATTAACGAGATCTTTTGAGAATGATGTTATGCGTTTATTGAAGACGGCGTCTGCGAGAGAGATTCTCTAACGATTTCTCAAGGAGAAAGTATAAGTGGTCTGCGTGAGGTTCTAGTCAGGATGAGTGGTCTGCGTGAGGTTCTAGTCAGGATGAGTGGTCTGCGTGAGGTTCTAGTCAGGATGAGTGGTCTGTGTGAGGTTCTAGTCAGTATAAGTGGTCTGTGTGAGGTTCTAGTCAGGATGAGTGGTCTGTGTGAGGTTCTAGTCAGGATGAGTGGTCTGTGTGAGGTTCTAGTCAGGATGAGTGGTCTGCGTGAGGTTCTAGTCAGGATGAGTGGTCTGTGTGAGGTTCTAGTCAGGATGAGTGGTCTGCGTGAGGTTCTAGTCAGGATGAGTGGTCTGCGTGAGGTTCTAGTCAGTATAAGTGGTCTGCGTGAGGTTCTAGTCAGGATGAGTGGTCTGTGTGAGGTTCTAGTCAGGATGAGTGGTCTGCGTGAGGTTCTAGTCAGGATGAGTGGTCTGTCTGAGGTTCTAGTCAGGATGAGTGGTCTGTGTGGGGTTCTAGTCAGGATGAGTGGTCTGCGTGAGGTTCTAGTCAGTATAAGTGGTCTGCGTGAGGTTCTAGTCAGGATGAGTGGTCTGCGTGAGGTTCTAGTCAGTATAAGTGGTCTGCGTGAGGTTCTAGTCAGGATGAGTGGTCTGCGTGAGGTTCTAGTCAGGATGAGTGGTCTGTGTGAGGTTCTAGTCAGGATGAGTGGTCTGTGTGAGGTTCTAGTCAGTATAAGTGGTCTGCGTGAGGTTCTAGTCAGTATAAGTGGTCTGTGTGAGGTTCTAGTCAGGATGAGTGGTCTGTGTGAGGTTCTAGTCAGGATGAGTGGTCTGCGTGAGGTTCTAGTCAGTATAAGTGGTCTGCGTGAGGTTCTAGTCAGGATGAGTGGTCTGCGTGAGGTTCTAGTCAGGATGAGTGGTCTGTGTGAGGTTCTAGTCAGGATGAGTGGTCTGTGTGAGGTTCTAGTCAGTATAAGTGGTCTGCGTGAGGTTCTAGTCAGTATAAGTGGTCTGTGTGAGGTTCTAGTCAGGATGAGTGGTCTGCGTGAGGTTCTAGTCAGTATAAGTGGTCTGTGTGAGGTTCTAGTCAGGATGAGTGGTCTGCGTGAGATTCTAGTCAGGAGAAAGTAGCGTTGTCACGTGAGCAGATGAACTGAGTACAGCTCAGCTGTGTCCTCGTGGGATTGGGATGAGCGAGGGTCTAGAGAGAGAGAGAGAGCAGCAGGGATTGGGATGAGCGAGGGTCTAGAGAGAGAAAGAGATCAGCAGGGATTGGGATGAGCGAGGGTCTAGAGAGAGAGATCAGCAGGGATTGGGATGAGCGAAGGTCTAGAGAGAGAGAGAGAGAGATCAGCAGGGATTGGGATGAGCGAGGGTCTAGAGAGAGAGATCAGCAGGGATTGGGATGAGCGAGGGTCTAGAGAGAGAGAGAGATCAGCAGGGATTGGGATGAGCGAGGGTCTAGAGCAGACCTGGGCATTGTACGGCCCGCGGGATGATTCTGACTGGCCCGCGAAAGATTACATGACAATAATTTTTTTTTTTTTTTTTTATATATATTTATTATTATTATTATTATTTTTTTTTTCATGTCAACGTTCACACGCACAATATACACTTACCTAGGATTTGACTTGATTCAACAACAAAGCAGTCGGGGCAAGCCGAAAACGGTAGAAAGTGTGGTTATTTGAAGTTTGGATTTTTTTTTTCACAACTGAGGTAGGTAGATTACATTTTTAGAGACTAAAGTACAGAAAAAAGGTACCGTTGGGTACCGGTATCGATTCACAGGTACCGGTACCGTATCGGTTCAAATGTGAACGGTACCCATCCCTACTGAACACACAACTGCAGGGCAAGGGCATTTTTGCTCATGAAATGCATAGCCATGTGAAAGCCTTCATGACAAAGTTGCAATTAATTTCAAGGCAACTAGGCAGCAACAATCTCAAACACATGAAAACCCTGAAAGAAGTCAAACCATCAGCTGATCACCGGCACAGGTACTCATCCATGTTGGGAGCACTGCATGATGAATTTTCAAGGCGTTTTCAAGATTTCAAAAAGGTTGAGGATGAAATGCAGCTGGTTTCCTCTCCCTTTACCTGCAGTGTTGATAGTTGTTCAGCTTGAACTCATTGACCTGCAGTCTGATTCACTACTGAAAGAGCACTTTAAGTCAGCATCACTGCTAGAGTTCTACTCTGCTCTCAAGGAGGAGAACTTTCCAAACATGAGGAGACATGCTCAGAAGATGTTGGTTCTCTTTGGATCCACCTACATATGTGAACAGACATTCTCAGTCATGACGTTTACCAAGTCCAGGTACAGATCCTCTCTCACTGATGAACATCTGGCAGCTGTGCTTCGCATCTCCACCTCAGACATGCAACCTGACTTTGATGGACTTGTTAAAGCTCAACAGAGACTGGATTTCTCACACTGAATGAAAAAAAAAGAACTGAAGAACACTAAAATGTGGAAATATAACAAGTGAAATGGGACACTTGATATTTTTTTTCTTTTTTTGCACAGTTCTGAAAACATTAAATGTTTAATATAGGCATGTAAAGTAAAAAAGGCTACAAACTGGGACACTTTTCTTTACACAGTTCAGTGACATGTCTTGTTTATTTTTGCTATAAGATGATCTGATGTCTTTAGAAAGCTAAGCAAATCCTTGTTTCAATAGTATATGAAACTCAAAATGCCCTTTGTTATTAATGTTTCACATTTTGTTTATCATTTTGGAAATAAATTCTATTTGAATAAATGATATTTTTGAAAGCTAACCTCACCTTTTAATTGCCAAATAATAACATACACTCTTACCAGGGGTCAAAACAATGCCATTTACTGCTTTTTATATAGAAATAAAATGTATATTATGCATAATTGAGTTTGGAATTTTAGCCCGGCCCTCCAACATATTTTCAGATGCTCATTCGGCCCCCTGGGAAAAATAATTGCCCACCCCTGGTCTAAAGAGAGAGCAGAGGGAGACCATACAGGGCAGTGACGAGTAGTGTTCTTAGAAAATGGGGCTTTTATTTGCAAGTATCTGTATCTAAACATTAGGTGGAGAAGCCCTTCATCCAGTCTGCTGACCCATCACACCTCGAGATGAACCCTGACCTTGTTCGCTCACACCTTCTATTATTGTCCGCACCATCAAAACAAAACGTCCCCCACAGACATGCTGTACATTTGGAGTACGAAGGTCTTCTGAGTCTGCATCACCACATAAAATGTGTGGGAACGCGCTGTATCTTTCATCCGCGGCAGTGACCTCCCGGATGACGGACAGAATATGCTAATATAGCAGACAAGGCTATAAAACACGCGAGTGGAGCTACCTTCCGTGACCTTGCCTCTGAAACCGAAAACGTTCCCGCTCCCCATCTGCGTCAAAGCAGAACGTTGCGAAAGGGATTCTACCGCCCCTTATAAACCCCTAAGTGCTTTTTAATGGCAGGCTGGATCAGACGGCAGTTTGGACAGCTGACTCGCCGGTGCTCCGCAGATTCCAGTCGAGGTCTCCAGTTTATCTCATGTGGCTAACGCATGGCAACAGGTTCAAACAGCGGGACACACACACACACACACACACACACACACACACACACACAGCCTTGTGAAAGCCTTGTATGCTCTCTGAGAGGATAGCCCCCCTTGGCTCCAAACATACTGCTCTCATTGATGCAAACACTGCTCTTCAAAGGTTCCTATAGTGGCCCGACACCCTGGGATCATGTTACTGTAAATACTCTGCACGTCAGACGGGAAGAGGAGGGGGCTGGGACTGCAGGCAGGTGACCTAAATCTCTCCTCCTCGAAGGCTTCACATCCAATCAGTGGGAGAGATCGGACCCCGGTATCGTCCTCACAGAACGACGGGTTAATCTGGGAGGAACATTCAAAACAGACCTCTGCTCGTCCCCCGGCCGCGGTCACACCAAACACCGGGACCTACTGTATAGACGGAGGCCTGTGTCAACACAACGTTAACGTTGATGTGGCCGGAACAACATGGTCCAGTTAGTTCTCCGCTGCTGGCCACTCACTGCAACCGTAGAAATGACGGACGCTACGAGGGCGGCTGGGCGGCGCAGCGGAGATTGCGCTCGTCACCAATGCGAGAGACTCCGGTCTCGAATCCGGGTGTCAGCATTGCCTCCGGCTTGAGCCGGCTGTCATACTAACTCGTTTGGCTGAGTTAGCGGGAGGGAAGTCGATGGGTGGTAATCTGGTCGTTGTAAACAGCGACTCCTACAGGTCAGGTCTGGGCGCCTGCACAGCAAAAGACAGGAAGTGGTGAAGGCAGCGTGGCCTCCCACGCGTTACACTTCACCAATGAGAGTCCTCGCTGTCAGGTGAAAAGAGAGCCGCTGGCTGTCTCCGCATGTGTTGGAGGAAGCATGTGGTAGACCTCAGGGCTCCCTAGACCGACCAGTAGGGGGCACAACGACCAGGTAGGGGAGGGGGGAATTGGCATAACGACTAAATTGGGATGGGGATAAAAAGGATTAAATTTTTTTTATATAAAATTACGGACGCCACTCAACGTAGATTTGGACGAACGTGACTCACAAGTGGAAACGGACGAGTCGAAAATACACACCTCAGTCATGTGGAAATATTTATTCAGTCGGGTCCCGGGGGGAATCAATCTCCCAAGTCAAACGTCTCACCGTAATGACCCGAACGCCCAGCAGGAGGGTGATTGACGGGACATAATGAGACGGTGGGACGGACACCTGTCCCATAATTCGCAGCACTAAGACGGAATGCCGCTCATCATCCCCTATGCGCCGCTAGCGGCACAACTCTGTGAACCGGGGGGAGGGGAACTGAGCCGCGCTGGATCTCATGACATGTCCAATGGCTGAGCAGAGGCCTGCGGTGGGCCTCAGGGGCGTGGCCGAGAAGGACAGACGCTTGTCTTCCGCGGCCAGGCTGCCGAGCGGCTTCTGCGTGGGAAGGACTGATGGATGTCCTTCCTGCCGAGGGGAACATTCCAGTGGAACAACAATCGATGCAATATGATGGGAAAGAAATGTAGTTAATAAAAGACGATACAAAAAAACAGGAAGTGTTGTTATTGTAACCGCAGACGACTCATCATACGTACGCGGTGGGCAGGCGAGTCGGACGGAGGAGTGTATGTGTGTCTTCAGAGGAGCATGAGAAATGGGAGTCGCTGGAGTGTGTGTATGATATCAGTGTCAGGGTGTGTGTGTGTGTGCGCGTCTCTGTGCCCGGCCAGCTGTTTCTCTTAACCGTCCCGCACGCTCAGTCCTTCCAGTGATCCATCCCTTCTCTGGGAATCTCCAGCGCCGCGGGCAGATCAAAAGGAAGGGTGGGGGGCGGTGTAGCGGGGCAGGGGGGGGTGATGGAACGCTCCGACCCCGCTAGACGCGGCCGATTGCGGGCGCCGGGCTCCTCTTATCACCCTGCCGTCGCTCCGCTGACGGACTGTGTACAGAGACGTGAGAGAGGGAGGGAGGAGGGAGCTCCGCTTTGAAGAGGGAGGATTAAGGTCCCGGCTGTGACACGCTCACCATAACAAGTCGTCCAGCGGCTCGCGGTAGTAGGTGCTCCCCGGGGGGAACGGGCCGCACGGGGCTCCGTCTCCGGCCGCTTTCCGCGACTTTCAAACCTTTATTTCAACTCTGAGACACCGAGGTTACAGCGACAGTGAACTTAAAAAAAAAATACAACGTTTTCCTACATATAGACACGATAAATCCACACGCGGTGGTCGGAGATCATACTTTTATTTTTTTAATTACAGTATCTTTTTCCTCCTACTTTTTTCCATCCCAATGTTAGTCGTTATGTCAATTCCTAATCCCCTTCCTGGTCGTTGCGCACTCTACCCCTACTGTTGGTCCGGGAGAGTGGAGGCTATCACATGCTTCCTCCGACACATGTGTACCCAGCCCACCGCTTCTTTTCACCTGGCAGCATGGACTCTCACTGAGAGAGTGTAACGTGTGGAAGATCCTTCCCTTGCTGTGCAGGCGCCCCGACCGAACTGTAGGAGTCGCTGTTTACTCGCCGGGTTTCCCAGCCTCTAACACTGCCAATTGTGTTAGTATGGACGGTCGGCCAACCTGGAAGCACCACAGCTGGATTCGATCCCACTGTCTCTGTGGTGGTAGACAGACGCTTAGTCCGCTGCACTACCCGGCCGCCCCGGAGATAATACTTTTAAATGCAGTAAGAGAAGGAAGAACCTCCAGCTTCAGAGTCAGTCGGAGGGCATTCCAGGTGTTGGAAGCATCAAAGTAAAACTCTGTTTCTTCTAGTTCAGAGTAAACTGGAGGAACCCTAAGAACCAGTCATTTGAATGTGTAGAATAGTTTCCAAGATTCCATTCCAACAGTGATGTGATGTAACTGGGAAGATTACCAATAAGGGCTTTAAATAAAATAAAAAATAAATACCAATGATAATTACACCTTTCAACCAGAGAAGGCCGTCCGACCTTTTCATAAAGGACACTATACCCTGGTGTGCTGGTCAAGTGTCCGATCCTAAGGGCGCTGGCCAGGTTTGCGGTGCCCACTGAGGACTCACTTCATCAGGGGTTATACGTCTTGGTGCTCCCTCTTCGCACTGACTCTCTGGAGGGCGTGTAGCTTGCGTATACAATGTCTGACCTCTGACCTGAGCCCCTAAGCCCTAGATCCTACCCCTCCGAGGAGATCATAGTGTGTCCTTACCTTTTCCGAGAATAAATTCTGATAACAAATGAATACAGAGTCGCCGTGATCTCTAAAACTATCCAGACAGCAGCAGCACGAGATGTGTTGACGTCTCGGATGTTGTGGGTCTGGGGTCTGTTAAATGTAGATGTGGAATAAAAAAGAATCTATGTGTGAGCGGTGAATTCTAGACAGAGACGGTCGGGGGATTTCATAGAATCTCTGGTGAAGTCATGGAATGTTAGTGAATCCCACAGTCGGTTTACAGATATCTACTGGGATGTATTTCACACACATGCATTGATTTCTCTTCTCTTTCAACGGACGCTTTTCCACTGAGAGGCTGGAGTTGGGATCACCAGGGCCAGGGTTGCCTCCGAATGTTTATCATGATGGGATTGAAGACGCAATGTGTTTATTTCAAACTATAATCACGACGATCACTCATCTCTGTAGTTAAAGCTTCACTGTATAACACTGGCACCCCGTGGCTGTGAGAGGCTACCTGCACCTGGTCTGAACATGGAGGAGAGGCTACCTGCACCTGGTCTGAACATGGAGGAGAGGCTACCTGCACCTGGTTTAAACATGGAGGAGAGGCTAACTGCACCTGGTTTAAACATGGAGGAGAGGCTACCTGCACCTGGTTTAAACATGGAGGAGAGGCTAACTGCACCTGGTTTAAACATGGAGGAGAGGCTAACTGCACCTGGTTTAAACATGGAGGAGAGGCTACCTGCACCTGGTTTAAACATGGAGGAGAGGCTACCTGCACCTAGTTTAAACATGGAGGAGAGGCTACCTGCACCTGGTTTAATCATGGAGGAGAGGCTACCTGCACCTGGTTTAAACATGGAGGAGAGGCTAACTGCACCTGGTTTAAACATGGAGGAGAGGCTACCTGCACCTGATTTAAACATGGAGGAGAGGCTAACTGCACCTGGTTTAAACATGGAGGAGAGGCTAACTGCACCTGATTTAAACATGGAGGAGAGGCTAACTGCACCTGGTTTAAACATGGAGAGGCTAACTGCACTTGGTCTGAACATGGGTGAGAGGTTAACTGCACCTGGTTTAAACATGGAGGAGAGGCTAACTGCACCTGGTTTAAACATGGAGGAGAGGCTACCTGCACCTAGTTTAATCATGGAGGAGAGGCTAACTGCACCTGGTTTAAACATGGAGGAGAGGCTACCTGCACCTGGTTTAAACATGGAGGAGAGGCTAACTGCACCTGGTTTAATCATGGAGGAGAGGCTACCTGCACCTGGTTTAAACATGGAGGAGAGGCTACCTGCACCTAGTTTAAACATGGAGGAGAGGCTAACTGCACCTGGTTTAAACATGGAGGAGAGGCTACCTGCACCTGGTTTAAACATGGAGGAGAGGCTAACTGCACCTGGTTTAAACATGGAGGAGAGGCTACCTGCACCTGGTTTAAACATGGAGGAGAGGCTAACTGCACCTGGTTTAAACATGGAGGAGAGGCTAACTGCACCTGGTTTAAACATGGAGGAGAAGAGATAACTGCAACAGAATCTTCAAGCAGGGTAACTTTGGGCACCGTTTAACTGCTGGTTCTGCCCGACTTGACCCAACTCTGTGATTTAGCTGCTAAAGAAGCAATATTTCTTCATGAAAAGGTTCCATAGTACTGTAGAAAAGGACTACACTATTTTGGTTCAGGATGAAATGATGTTCCTTAAAGGTGCTGTAAGTTGTATTTCTTTGTAAGTGTTAAATAGCTCTACATTCTTGACAGCCATCGCTGATATAAAGTGTCTGGTTAGTAACATGGGTCCCCCAGTCCCTCCTCTCTGCAGTAAACACAAAATAATTTTTTTGGTATCCCTTCCCACTTTATCCAATCAGGAGAGAGAACCCTAGATATTTTTACATATTTCAAGAAATCTTGCCGAGCCAAATTCGCTTGCTGCACTGGTAGATTATTCTACTTGTTTCAAGGACACATTTGCTTAAAACTAGTTTTATTTTTTTATTTTGTCAGACCATTTGTGCAGTGTTCTCTCTCCTGGTTGGATAAAGTGGGAGTGGTATACCAGAAATTTTATTTTGTGTTTAATGCAGAGTGGAGGGACTGGGAGACCCATGTTACTGACCAGACACTCTATATCAGTGATGGCTGATGGAGTGTAGAACTATTATTTTAACATGTAGACCACTTATTCTAACAAACAGAAAAATACCATATTTCCAATATTCAATATGCCTCATATAGGATGCTTTTCTTGTATTTTATTTTTTTATTATTTTTTAAAACAAACATATAAACAAACATGACAACACACGATAAGATATACAAGCATTAATTGTCAGGGCACATCCAATGAGATCACATTTTAGTTAGTTGTCTTATATAAGATATACCCCTAATACCTGTTATCTAAAAAAAAACTACACACATATGCTCAGCTCGAACCCCCCCCTCCCGGAACCCAACCTTGAGAAGTACCTCCACTATCCCTCGCACCTAACCAGACACTACCATTATAAGCTAGCTTTTATTCTCTCCACCACTTCTAACCACATTGACATTTTGGATTCATTGAGACCCAGAATGCTTGCTGTAGATATTTCATGGTAAATTACATCGAGATATGTAAGAAACCAAACTTTACGGCAAATTTTTTCCGGTTGAAACCAGCGTGATGCGATCAGCTTTTTGGCTACTGTGATACCCGATAAAACCAATCTCTTTAGCTGTGGATTCACTGCAAACTCAAAAACATCATTCAATAGTAATACCGAGGGGTGTACAGGTATATTCCAAGATACGAGTTTTGATATTTGTTGGGTCACATCTTTCCAGAATGCCTTAACTGGTGAGCAGTCCCAATACATGTGCATAAATGTCCCTTCGTCCCCATTTGCACATTGGGTGCATTTGGAATCTTGTTTAAACCCCATTCGGCACAGTCTTATAGGAGTCAAGTATGTCCTGTGAATATAGTTAAGATTGATTTGTTGATGATCCGGGTTCCTTGATGTAAGTCGGACATTTGCCCAGGCTCCTTGCCAATCAAAGTCATTTTCCAGGTCTGGTATATCCCTCCTCCAGACAGAGTCCAGTTGGAGGGTTTCATACGAGGATGTTAGTAATTGATGATAAAATTCTGAAACAAAACCTCTCGATGTCTCTCTTGCGTAGAAGAATTTGTGGTATCTGTGGTGTTCAATTGGTCTGTCTAATGGAACACCGTGAGATTTCAAACAAAGCTCTAACTGTTTGTGAAAAAGCCATGTGGACTTGGTGAGATTACATTTTTTGCGTATTTCTTTATCACTACAAAAACCCTGTTTGTTAAAAACATCCCCTAATGAGTGTATGCCTTGCTCTTCCCATATAGGGAATCTTATAGGTCGTTTTCCAATTAAGAGTGCATTGTTATTGAATAAGGGAGTATGATTGTGCCATTTTTGTGGGTTAGGATTTTTTTTTTGTGATTCACGCCATATCCGGATCGCATGAGTAATTATGGGGCCAAATTTTCGTTCACAGTGCTTGATTGGTAGTTTAGTGTATGCTATGTCCTTCAGTCTATGTGGGGCTACTATGTTTTCTTCTATTTTTCTCCAGGATGCTAATGCTTGGGAGTCAAACCATGTTGTCAATGGACTTAATGTGTACGCCTTAAAATATAGGAAAAAATCTGGAAATGCCATGCCACCATCTGCTTTATTTCTCTGTGCGGTGGATCTTTTTATACGTGGTGGTTTCTTATTCCAAATAAATTTGTATGTGGAGGAGTGTAATCTTTTCCAGTAACCCTCTGGAGGGGGTAACGGTAGCATTGAACTGAAGAAGTTGATTTTAGGTAGTACATCCATCTTAACTATTGATATCCGTGCTTGTACTGTGTTTTTAAGTTTTGCCCATCTATCAAGGTTGTCTTTGATTTTGTTTTGGATTTTTGTGTAGTTGTGCTTCACCGTTTGTCTTATGGTAGGGAATATTTCCACTCCCAAGCATCTGAAATGTTTTACCATCGGTATCTGTCCTGGGAGGGTTGTGTCTTTTTTTGCAGGGGTGTTAAGTGGAAGGAAAGCCGACTTCGGCCAATTTATCTTAAATCCCGATAAATCACCAAAGTCCTCAATCAACTTGAGCAGATGAGGCAATGTGGTGTTGGGGTTTTGCATGAACAATATTACATCGTCCGCATATAAACACATTTTTTGTTGTGTGCCCTTGATTACGATTGGTTCTATGGATTGGGATTGTCTTATATATTGTGCTAAAGGCTCTAATGATAGATTGAACAGTCCGGGACTAAGAGGACAACCCTGTCTGGCAGAGCGTGATACCGGAAATATTTGGGAGATGATTGTGCCTGTTGTAATCATGGCCGATGGGTCTTTGTATAATACTTTAATCATATCGATGAATCCTTTTCCTAACCCCATCCTTTCTAGCACTGCCCACAGATACGACCATTCCAGCCTGTCAAAGGCCTTCATAGCATCCAGGGACAGCATCGCCTTAGGTATGGTGTCCTCCTTGTCGGCATCAAGTACGTGCAGTATTCGTCTTATGTTCTCAGTGATCAGGCGGCCTCCTATGAAGCCAGTTTGGTCCGGGTGAACTAAAGACGTCATATGCTTTTGTAATCTGATGGCTAATACCTTAGAGTACAGTTTGATATCTGTTCCGAGGAGGCTTAAAGGTCTATAACTACCGCACTCGTTGGGGTCTTTGTCTTTTTTAAGGAGGACTGTTATGAGTGCAATATTGTCATTCTTATGAAAGTTCCCCTCCTTGACTGAGTATAAGATCATATTTAGTAATAAGGGGCCAATTATGTCCCAACAAGAAAGGTACATTTCTGATGGGAAACCGTCTCTTCCAGGAGCCTTACCACTTTTCATTGCGGTTATGGCCTTCTTGAGTTCCTCTAGTGTGATCGGTGTTTCTAACTGTTTAGCGTCATCCTCTGAAAGTTTAGGGAGAATAATTTGATTAAGAAATGTGTCCATTTTGTTTTGATCGAAGGTCATTTCTGATTTATATAAGTCGGAATAGAATACTTTGAATGTATCGTTTATTTTTACAGGATCTGTTACAAGTACTTGTTGTGCTCTAATGGTAGTTATATCTGCAAATGTTGCATTAATTCTTAATCGCATGGCTAATAGGTGGCTGGGTTTGGAACCATGGGAGTACTGCTGTTGTCTTGTGCTGCGTATTTGTATTTCCGATTGTTGTCTGTATATGGCATTGATCTCTATTTTTAGTACGTTAACTTGATTTTCTAGTCGAGTTGAGTTGTTGTATTTCAGAGAATTAAATAACGTTGAGTAAAGCGTTTCCAGCTCAGCCAGTTTTGTGCATTGATTCTTGCGCATTTTGGAGGAAAAGCTATCCGTGAAGTCTTTGATCATTCCCTTTACCGACATCCATATTATTCTGGGGTCTTGCACCGAGTTTGCATTCTCCCGTTGGAATACTATAAGAGCTTCTTTGAGTTGTGTAATGAATTCCTTGTTATTAAGCAGCAACGAGTTAAATCGCCATCTTGGGGCTCGGGAGGATAGTAAACCAAATGTACCTTTAAGGAGTAAATAACAGTGATCTGATAGTGCGTTGGGTATCATTTCCACTTCATAATTATCAAATAGTCTCTGTGATGCAAAGACATAATCTATTCTGGATAGTGTATTATGTCTCGCAGATCGACAAGAGTACTTTCGGGTCGTGGGATTAAGTAACCGCCATAAGTCAATTACACCTGTAATCTTCGACCAATCCTTTAATGCCTTCGATGAATTCTTTTGTTCGCTGGAAAAGGCGAGGTAAGATTTGTCCATCCTTGGGTTCCAGATGGCATTAAAATCCGCTCCTATTATAAATGAGTAATCGGGAATGTCTAACATTGCATTGGTTAGTGTAGTGAAGAAATCCTCTTCGTACAAATTTGGGGCGTATACCGCTATCAACAAAATAGGATGCTTTTCAGGGTCCAAAACACAAGTACATTTTCTTAGATACAGCAGTAATTAGGAGTTCAAGCTCAGAAGGGAATGAAACCCTATAGTTTTGGTGCTATTATTATTTTTCTTCTTCTTCAGAAATGTTTGCGGAAATTCCCGTGAGATGGTAAACGGTAGAGATGTGAAATTCTGCCCATTGATTGGAAGTTGTGTACAAGTTCTTCCCAAGAAATATGACCCTGATCGGCCGGATGGGGGCACTATAATTAAAGGTAAAGGTTTTGAACATCTAAACATAACTCTACACAAGACTTGCTACAGACATCAATCTATCCTCAGTCTACAAATATGAATCACTGAAGTCCGTCTGACTAAAGGCTCCGCCAACATATTTCTGACATCTCCTAAACTGTAGGTCCAATTGCTACCAAATTCTCTGTAACAATATTCAGTTATTCAGTTCAGCACTAAATAAAGCTTGTTTATAAGTTATTTAGTTTTAAAGATATTGACCAATGAACATCAACAGGGCGTGGCACATAAATAGACAAAAGTCACTGTTGGGCCAATCATCAAACTTGCAGGATATGTCCATATAAGTACCTGAAACATATTCTGAAAATTGTATTCAAGTCGACTACAAGGGGGCTATAAATTCAACAAACTGGGCGTGGCATAACACAAATCAGACTATAAATCAAAGATTGCTTGTCCAAACTCCAATCATTACAAAACTCACAGGATATGTTTTATAACACTGTTAAACCATGTGTGTAAAACTATCTTTAAATCACCCAATAGGGGGGGCCACCAGTTTCAAACATGTGCATAGGCCTGGCGCAAATTTGGACATAATGACAGTTATGTCCAAACATCATTAAACTTGGTGGATGTTTTTAATTAAGCTGTTGAAACATGTCCCCAGAATGTTTTGGAAATTGGCCAATAGGGGGTGATGGTGTTGCTGAACAGGGGCGTGGCTTACCACATATTTGGCCATAAATTAATGAGCGTCAGTCCGATCATCATCAAACCTGTCATCTTTAATACAGGCATTGGAAAGAGTCAAAGTCTTGACCTCTCAAAACATCTAACACTCCATGTTGGCTTGAACCCCGGAATCACCACTTACGTCTAGTATATTTTTTGGTTTGTTGTCAAAAGCAGACTTGAATAAACATATATCTGCATCACAAAGAGATCAGACCTCTGGTATCTTCCACATGCTCCTGCAGACAACAATATTCAGTTATTCAGTTCAGCAGAGACATGCTGCTCTACTGTAAACGGTTTTGGTCCAGTGTGTAAACATGGCCGCTCCGTTCTATGGGGAAACGACTAGTAAAGGATTCAGGTCTCAGCAGGAGCCTGGGATCAGGTCTGGGATCAGGTCTGAGCAGGATCGAAAGTCATGGAACATTTTTTATACGAACAGGTCGAAAAATACCGTGCGAAAAAAAATCGAATCTACGAATTCCAATCTGGCTTCAGAACATCCCACTCCACTGACACATGCCTTCTCTATTCAAACGACCACATCAAACAAGAGGTGGACGCGGGCAAATACTGCGGCATGGTCATGCTGGACCTACAAAAGGCCTTCGACACTGTCAATCACACCATTCTGATTGACAAGTGTCGTAAATTATGCTAATTATAGCTCATAAAATGTGTTGAGAAATGTCCCTAAAGGCAAAATGAATGCAATACACTTTTAGTCTATAAAAGTTAATGATTAATAATTGACACAGCAAGAATACTAGAAACATGATGTGATTAAAGACTTTGTTCTCAGAATAGAGTGTGTGGGTTAGGGGGTTTGGAATGTGACCACTGAGTAAATTTACATACAAGTGTTGGCAACAGCTAGAACAATAGAGCTGGGCACATCACGTAACTCTGTTATCTGTGGGGTCTCTAGTGACACACAGAAATAGGCAGCTGGAACATAGGAGGGCCTAGTTTCAGGATACAGAAGAACTCATACTTTTAAATGAATGTTTATATCCTGAATGAAGCTTCAAGTTAAATTGCAAATATTACTGTTATATTGTACAAAGGCTGCTGAATGGAATAAGATGAAACATGTTGTATTTATGAAGAGGATCATTGAGTTGTACAAATCAAGCCATTTCGGAATCTAATCTGTAATAATTAAGAGGATACTAAGTACAACTATTAACATCGATATTAATTTAAGCTAAAAGGAATGATTAAACTGCTATAAAACTGGGCTTGATGATACAAACAGTGATTCTCAACTGAAACCAAATGCTTTTAAGTCAGGAATAATATGGTTATGTTTAGAAAATGCCTCCCAGTTCAACTAAATACACCCTGGAGTTTAATGCCAACTGTATTAAGCATATTTAGACAGTAATATATTTCTCTGATGGGAAAACAAAACAGAGGTCAGATGGTCTGTTTAAGACAACCCATTTTTACTTTCAAACTGAAAGTCAGTGATTGGTGGAAAACGTCTAGGGGACGGCCTTTGATGACGTCACACAGACGTGTCTTTCTCATTGATAAAAGGGAACGCTGGGAACAGAGACAGAACACACACCACCCCAGCGGCAGGACGGCAAAGCGAGAATAGACGGAGGAACTCATCACCATAGCAACAAATTAAACAACAACAAAAGAGATCGGACAAAGAACTTCCTGGTTTCTCCAGACAACAAAGAACTCGAATTAGCAAGATAGATTCAACGCTGTTTTGAACAACATTTATTTGGATATAGACTCTTTTCAACAAAGACTCAACTTTGTGGGACATTTCAAACCTTTTAATATAGAAATACATTGTGTTTTATATGCAATAAATGCAACAACTTTAGATGAGAGCTCTGCATTCTGCCTGATGATTCTTCCATCACCGTACTATTCTCCTATGGGTAACGCAGCAAGCAACTAAGAGAAAGAACAACAGCAGAGTACTGTACTGTTAAGATACTACTATACTTCATGAGACAAGTCCATTAGAGGAGACGACACAAGCTAAGAGCAATTGGTTTTGATAGTCTATCAGTGAGCTGGATGCAATCCTACCTGGAGGGGAGAGAGCAGATGGTGGAGGTAAATGGTACCCTATCCCCCCCCCCCCTCACAATAAGCTGTGGTGTTCCACAAGGAAGCATACTAGGTCCGCTACTGTTCTTAATTTATGCAAATGTCGTCAACTTGTGACTGCAACTTGTTCCTGTTTGCGGACGACTCAGCCCTGCTAGTCTCTGACAAGAACAAGTTACAGGTTGAAAAAACCCTCAGCTCAGAACTAGGCAAAATCTGCATATGGCTCGCTGATAACAAACTATCATTACACATGGGCAAAACAGAGTCCATTCTCTTCGGTTCAAATAACAAACTCAGCAAGACCGACGGCTTCTCAGTTACAGTAGGTGACAATATTGTCACAAGGAAAGAAGATATTACCTACCTGGGTTCCATCCTAGAGGCAAATCTTTCCTGTGACAAAATGGCATCCAATGTAATAAAAAAAAGTCAACCAACAAACTCGATTCTTGTACCGGATCTCCTCACTGCAGGGTTCGAAATTAACGGGGGCTTGGGGCAAAATGCCCTCGAAAATTGACCAAATGCCCTCGAAAATCAGTTAAGGGGGGCAAGAAAAGCTCCCGACAGTTTACTAATTATATATATAATTATATATATGCTCTACAGTGCGAGCATTTCCCTCGTATTTGCCCCTAATAATATGTGTGTGTGCGAACCGGAAAAATTATTTACTTGCAGTGTGCGAGATGAGTGAAGATTACAAAACAGCTCCGCTGTTAATAGTTCAGAAACTGGACTGAAATTCAGTTTTTGGGTGGAATGCAAGGAGGGAGGCGGGGCCCGCTGCGTGTTACAGGGTGCTTGAGAGGTGCTGCGAACGCAGACAGACAGAGAGCTCTGTTTTCATCAAGCATGCATAGTGTAACTTAACGTTAGCAAGCTAAGCATCTGCATAGCGCGACCTGTGTAACGTTAAGTAACTTGTGTTCGGCGGGGAAAGACCGTTCCATTTGTAACACAACTCCAAAGAATAACATCCAAATCCGATCCCGATGCGCATTTCCTTCATTCCACAGCGCTGAGCGTGCAACGTATTTTATTGATCGATCTGGCCAGAGCCTATACTCACAAACGTTCCAGTGCTGTCTTCGAGATGATTTTAATCCAAACGTCCATTCAAAACTTGTATTATGAAATAATTCTGGGAGGTCTGACTATTTCCCTATGCATTGGTGCGAGTTCAGCTGACAGTCCATAGACATAGTCCATGACATAAGTTCACTGAGATGCTCTGTTCTTTTGTTGTGTTTGAGGTGGATGTTGCGTGTGGGGTTTTTCATGTATCAATTTGAAACAAGCCTCTTGACTGTTGGAATTAGGGATGTTAAAAATAAAATAGCTAATAATATTATTCAATATTAGACATTCATTGATCCAGAGGCAACCGGCTATCCGTCTGCTATTTGTAGATATATCAAGACAACAACACAACTTGCCCTCAGGGACAATCATATTTAATCTATTTAGATAGAGTATGTATGTATTATTTACAGATAATTGAAGGTACCTCAAAACATGAAACCAAGCCATGTCACACATCGTGTGTGTGTGTGTGTGTTACTTGAACAATTGTCACTCTGCTCCTAAATTTCTGTGTGCTCCTAAATTTGTATTTAGATTTTATTTATTAACATTTTATTTAGGAGCACATGTGCTCCTTGGGAAAAAGGTTAGCGTAGAGCCCTATATATGGAGACATTAACATTACATTATCAAACATAGGGACGAAGACTGTAAAAAAATAAGTGTCAACAATGTTTTATAATCTTTATGTTAATTTTCATTATAAAAATATTGTGCCCCCGAAATAAATAAAAAAGCCCCCGAAAATCAATTAAGGGGGGCAAAAAAAGCCCTTGAAATTTTTTTTTAATTTCTAACCCTGCCTCACTGGTAAACAAGAATACCCTGAAGACTCTGGCAGGAGCACTCATTCAAGGGTACTACGACTATGCCTGCACCTCATGGTACCAAAGCACCTCAAAGGCGCTAAAAACAAAATTACAAAGATCTCAAAACAAACTGGTCAGACTACTGCTTGACCTTACTCCTAGAACCCACCTCACCCCTGCCCACTTTGACAACCTAGGATGGCTTAGAGTAGACGACAGAGTACAGCAACTTGCAATGGGCCTGGGCCCTGTTTCTTGTACGTGGTTCAACTAAGTCGATCAAGATGTCATTATCCAGCTTCAGTTAACCCGATGTTTGAAGCCGGGATTTTCCTGTTCCAAGAAGGTGGATTCAGTCTCGTTAACTCAAGCCAGACTTGATTCTCAGGATCAGTGCGCGCGCCCGCCTCAGCTGAGAAGACAGCAGGTGTCGATCGCAGAAATCCTGATTCTCTAGCGGCATTGATTGATTAATTGATTTAAAACTTTATTAACATATTGCAGTACGGCTCAATCGCCTCGCCGACAAGTTAAATGCGTTATCTATAGGCTAATTTTAAGTCCCTCATTACCTCAATCAATCAGATTATATTTCTTTAAACTTGCCTGCTGGATTGAATAATCAAATGAGATCTTGCTAGCGAAAATAATTAGTTAACTGTTATACAGAATTACGATACGGCTCTCTTACCCATTGATTGATGTATAGTCAATCTTTAACTTATCTCCGATGTGGTCTAACGGGTTGTTCTTTTGACTTTCACACAGACGACCGGGGTTCAAGACCCTAGTCGTCTCCTTCTTTTTGCAATATAGGAATAATTCAATCTGGTGCACGTTGAGAGCTATATAAAGAATGACATCCTCAATGCATGTAGATTTATAATATTTTAACTTAAAACCAGGCTACTTTGGCGTATAATCATTAATATTATATTCAAAAAAATCATATTGGAAAGACCGGGTTTTGAACCCGGGTCGCTGGGTTGGCAGGCTTGAGCACTACCGCTGGACCACTGTGCCAGATGGGATAAATTCATTGTTTATACATTAATGAACGAGAGACCCGTGTTTAGAATATCCTTTGTTATGAATGAAGTTTATCTCTTTATCCTCATTCATTAATGTGACGTCAACGGCTCATTCAATTTCTCAAATCCGTCAAACAGCGCATCTCATCAGACATCTTAATCCCAGTTACAATTAAAATAACCACATAATGTGTACATCGCACGAGCGAGCGCCACCGTCGCCACGGTATATATAACGTGCATTATTTAGGACAAAGTGAATTTAGTATCAGCATTTTGGGTCTATTTTACATTTCAAAAGCCCCCTCTGGAAGAATGGAGCACAAGAACGTAATTCAGAATGGTATAATGCAGATCGTAGACTGTGGGAATAGTTTCAGGAAACGGGCCGTCACTTCTTTGCGGGGGCGTGGCGATGGTTCAGGCTAAGTTGAACTTGAACTCTGCTTTCGACCAGGCTCAAACTTTTGGATATGTTGTCATGGTGATTTGGAAAATCCACGTACATGAAACCGGAAAGTCCAGCTAACCCAGTTATCCAGTTAAAGTTATCCGGCTAACTCAGTTATCCAGGTACAAGAAACAGGGCCCTGGTCTACAAGATACACTACACGACCAAGGTACCCATGTACATGTCAAAATACTTCCCAAAGGTCAGTGAATACCACGATCACAACACCAGAGGGAGCTCCACAAATCATGTTAAACCCAGATTCGGCTCAAACAAGAGACTAAACACGTTTCGCAATTATGCCACATCAATGTGGAACGCCCTACCCAAAGCTGTGAAGGAATGTGAATCACTACCCACTTTCAAAAACACTCTCAAAAAACACCTACGGGAGACTGCAATTCGAAACTGGCCCCTGTAAATGTCCTAACACAACCCCCTCCAATGTACAGTAAATTACCAAGTATGGTCTTGTCAATATTCCAATGTACAGTTTTGCTTGTACAGTTGTACAGTGTCCCCCACCCACCCCTCCTCCCCAACCTCCCCCCCACTCCTACCCAACCTCCCCCCCCCCACCCAACCACCTCCAATGTACAGTGTCCCCCACCTACCCAACCTCCTCCAATGTACAGTTTCTACGTCAAATGTATATACTCTTTTTTATGGACTCTTTTCGTATCACAAACAGTACTGTATTTGCAAATCTGGTATGTCATAAATGTATAGATGTAGCAGTACTGTCTATCTGTATGTCATGTATGTCATAAATGTTATGATGAATTGAAAATGGGGGACCCTGATGTAAACAAGATGAAAGTCTTTCTCTGGTCTGCATCCCCTTAACAATTGTATGTATTGAGCTGTACTGTACTGTACCCATTCTGCAATCTTTAATAAAGTTTTCAATCAATCAATCAATCAATCAATCAGGTCTCAGCAGGAGTTGTGGATTGTGTTCAGACCACACCACTGTCACCTGGAGCACAATGTGTTCCATGACTGAGTCTTCATTGGGGTCCAGTGACTGTGCATCTGAGCATCTGATTTAACTACATTATCAAGAGTTTGTTGGTATTTATTGGTTGTATTGCAGACCTTTAGAAGTCACTGCATGTATACATATTTTTTTTTTAAATGTATGATGTAAAGAGATAACTACTTTATTTAATATTATATTTCTGTTCAAATGTTCTTGGCGGAATTTTCCAAAATGGAGGGAATAACCATCATATTAAAGCCGAGTGTCTTCACTGACAAAATACAAAGTAATGGTATTAATTGACATCAGTAGACAATAGATTAATACAGAACCAAAAACGTAAATAAATTGTAATTGTTCCAAACATTAAAGAGCGGTGTTATTATAACATAACCTCCAATATAACTGTAACCTACTTCGGTTCACGGTTGGACTGAATGAGAAGATTAAAAGATCCTGGCGCATTAAATGATCTGGGTTCAGTTACTTGTCTTATTGTCTGACTCTGATTAGTTAACAATGTCACTGTTGTTTTGCTGCTTTGATAGTTTCATGGCTTAAAGCTGCACTATTTCTACAATTTCTAAGATAACTTTGTGCACTGTTTTTCATTTGTCGTTCACATTTATGCCCTAGAAAGGAACATGTAGCCTTGTCCGTAGTTCTAATACGGAAAGATCTCTCTGTGCCGACCAGAGAGGCTTGTGTGGGTCCCTCTGGGTTTTCTCTTGTTGAGCTCAACTGTGTGACGTAACCTCTTCAGCCGGACAGAGAGTTGATGAGCCGTCTTTCAATGTGATGATACCTGTTGTTGTTGTTGTTGTTGTTGTTGTTGTTGTTGTTGTTGTTGTTGTTGTTGTTGTTGTTGTTGTTGTTGTTGTTTTTACTTTACTTCCCTGTATAAAAAGTGACATCTAGAATAATCCCAGCCTAATGAAAGTTTACAACCATAAACTAGAGATGGATGTAGGCCATTCAGATGTGTGTGTGTGTGTGTGTGTGTGTGTGTGTGTGTGTGTGTGTGTGTGTGTGTGTGTGTGTGTGTGTGTGTGTGTGTGTGTGTGTGTGTGTGTGTGTGTGTGGTTTGTGTTGTGTTGTGTTGTCTTGTTGATTGCATGGTGAAGCCAAAGACACATTTCCAATTCCAATATTTTTAAAAGTACAACACTAATGCTGCATTTTTCGATCTATATATAAATTAATATATATATTTCGGATACATTTTTTTCCCCAGTATTTCAACAATGGTTCGGTATTTCCCCCAATCTGTGTAACTAATGCTATCAACCCAAAAGTTGCTACAGCAACCTATTAGTCATAACTGAACATGGGAATAGCAATCATTAGGCATCACACCGTCCCTCTAAATGCTAAATGGTGCACTTCATTCAACATTTTGAATAGGCAAGATTCAATATATAATTTCTTTATTACATATTATAAGATTGACGTACAGAGTTGGGCTGCATCTCAAATGATTCCTTATGGTCACTGTTTTCTGATGGCTGACACTGTGGCACCTAGACCACTGTCTCATTTGATTTGTGGACTAATAACAACCCCATTACCTGAATAGACTCTTTTTTATCCTTCGCCATTTTTTAGCTCTATTTTAGCCTTTTTTTTAGCCCTACTTATTATGTCCGTCTTTGTTTTGAACACGTATTAATTGTATGTATTGTATTAATTGTTTTAAATGGCTGTTGATGGACACCTGAATCTCCCCTCTGGGATACATTTTTTTTTTAATTATTTCTGAAGAAGAGCTTCCTTAAAGCCACGGCTGGTTAACTATGTTACTGAAGTATGAATGAGCCCTACATTGAGATTCAAAACAAGAAAAACTCTGAAGCCAAAATATCCAGATATGCACCTTTGCTTATCAACCCTGTGGTTCATCTTCCCAGCATTAGTGTTGTACTTTAAAAAAATATATATATATATATATATACAAAGAATTGCTCCCAGATTACTTCATACTTTAGGATTTCTATGCCGAAATTAGGAATGGTTGAAATGGTCATGCAGGGAATCGGATACATTCCTCGTGGATATCCATGGTATTATCAGATGTAAGGTGATACCGCGCTGCTCTATATTACAGATATAACACGGCATACCTCTTCCTGCGACAGACCTCAGTACCCCCCCGAAGCCTTCTGCCGGGACAACACAGTGAGTGTCCTACACTATTCATAACCCTGCGGAATAATTAATGTTGTCTTCATATAATCTTTTTTTTTTGTGTCACCGGTCAAGAATGACAGAGAGAGGGTTTTTTTTCTCTGTGACCTGTCGAATGTAAACAGCCCCCCTAGCTGAGGGCTGAATGTACGCGTAAGCCCCAGTCAGGTTTTCCATCGCAGCTGCATAGCTGAAGCAGTGCCTGGCCCTTCAAAGGGCTTTAGAGGATTCAGAGCCCACTTCATCAGCTGGACAAGGGAAAGCCCATATCTCACGGCGATGCAGCATTACAGGAAAAATGTGGTGACCTTTTTACTTTTTTCTTTTCTTTAGACGAGAAGGGAGAAAAGAAAAAAGAAACGGGCCTGAAGAATGAGAGGCGGAGGTCGGTCTGAAGAAGTCGACTCGCTCTCTGGTTAATGTCCACGTGCCCCGCCGTCTAATCCAGGGGTCGCATTAAATTTAAGGAACGAGGCCGGTCATTCCTGTGTTCAATTATGTATCGACCGGTGCAGAGACTGTTCTCCTGCTACTGGATGTTAGGAGCCGCCCGGCCGGCCGAGACGTGGTGGTTCCTGCTATACCATGAATCCACCACTTTAACTGAGCCGCCCGGCCGAGATGTGGTGTTCCTGCTATACCATGAATCCACCACTTTAACTGAGCCGCCCGGCCGAGATGTGGTGTTCCTGCTATACCATGAATCCACCACTTTAACTGAGCCACCCAGCCGAGATGTGGTGTTCCTGCTATACCATGAATCCACCACTTTAACTGAGCCGCCCGGCCGAGATGTGGTGTTCCTGCTATACCATGAATCCACCACTTTAACTGAGCCGCCCGGCCGAGATGTGGTGTTCCTGCTATACCATGAATCCACCACTTTAACTGAGCCGGCTGAGACGTGGTGTTCCTGCTATACCATGAATCCACCACTTTAACTGAGCCGGCTGAGACGTGGTGTTCCTGCTATACCATGAATCCACCACTTTAACTGAGCCGGCTGAGACGTGGTGTTCCTGCTATACCATGAATCCACCACTTTAACTGGAGCCTACTTTACCACATACAAGATCGTATCGTGGGATTACATAAATATTATGATTGTGTGCAGTAAAAGACCAGAAGCATGAGATGTGATCAACAACGAACATTTGACAACACGTTAAAACTCCCTGGAAAGTCTTGTTTACTTAGCTTCCTGTAAAAACCAGCCTCTGTGGTGTTGAAACGGGCCGAGGGCTTTGCCTTATCTGAGAGACTTTGAGTCATGGCGTTCTGTGAGGCGTCTCGGAGCAACTGTGAGACGTTGTTTAAGGTGGTCTTTAGCGCTGGAATGAACAAGAGGTATTATGCGTACTGCTGAAACTCAAGTGAAAAGCTTGTAGCTGATATCACTGCTCATGGGATTCTAGCTTCCGAGTCTCAATATTACACAAGTTGTACAGTGGTAGGCAGGCTTCATATCGTCACTTTTTTTTTTTTTTTTTTGAAATTTTTCCCCCTCCATTTTCCTCCGATTTTCTCCCATCCCAATGTTAGTCGTTATGCCAATTCCCAATCCCCCTTCCTGGTCGCTGCGCACTTACCCCCCACAGTCGGTCTGGGAGAGTGGAGGCTATCACGTGCTTCCTCCGACACACGTCCAGCCAATCAACCGCTTCTTTTCACCTGGCAGCGCGGATTCTCATTGAGAGGGCGTAGCGTGTGGAAGGATCACACTATCCCACTCAAGTCCTATCCACGCTTAGCAAGCGCCCCGACCGAACTGTAGGAGTTGCTGTTTACAACGACCCGGACCCACCCCGCCAGCTTCTCCCACCCTCTAATACTGCCAATTGTATTAGTGTGAACGGCCAGCCAAGCTGGTGACAACCCCGGAGCTGTGAGCTGGATTCGAACAGGCGAATCCTAGCGTCTCCGGGGTTGGTGACGAACGCAATCTCCGTTACGCCACCTGACCGCCCATATATATATTGTCACCTTCTTAAAATAATGACTTAAGTCATATTTTCTAGTTTTGAGAAAAACTGAAAAAATTAACTGAACCAAATATAGAATATATGATATTTATTAATCACACAACACTGGGTTGGAACAGCATCATATTTTCAAATAAGGATGTAAGCCATTTTAAACAGAATTGGCCAGTGTCATGACGAGAAAAAACATAATTCTCCTCAAAATGTGACTTAAGCCATTCTTTTAAGAAGGTGACGATATTGAAATGGTTGATATTTAATTGGGGGAGGGGCTAAAAATGTAATGGAGAGTAGTAGTAGAGTAGAAGAAGACTCCAGTCGCCCAAACAACTTCCTCCTTGCACTGCTGCGGTCAGGCAAGTGCTACCGGAGTCTCATGGCCAGTACAGAGAGACTCAAAAGTACCCTCAGGAGGCTCAATGACTCTATGCAACACTAACCCATCCATCCACACGCACACACTCACTTTAAACACTAACTTTAGACACTTTAAACACTTTTTATCACTACACCATATTTGTATATTTTATCTATTTATTACTAAAGGATTTGCACTACATCTCTACCTCATTTTTGCATTTTGTTTGCATTTTGTACTTTATTTTGTATAGTGTTTGGTCTTTTTACTACTTTTTTACTGTATGAAGCACAATCTCTAGAGGCTCATACAGAACCAAGCATTTCACTGTAATGTAACATATTATATATATATATATATATATATATATATATATATATATATATATATATATATATATATATATATATATATATATATATATACACTTTATACGTGACAAATAAAACTTGAACTTGAGATGAGGTTGGTCATGAATGTGGCTCTGTGGACCAGCACGCTGTGTAGTCGGTGTGTCAGAGAGCTGCCGTACTCACCTGCCTGCTTTAGTGATGATCATCTCTGTTCCAGCCTCGTGGAACTTCTTCCACAGCTCCCTCTCGTGAAGAACCACCTTGATGCTCTCGATGTTCTGAGGGAAGAGGTGAACAAACCGTTTGAGCTCACTAGACTCAGACTGCTGCTCCTGCTTTGATGTGTAGCACTTTTCTACAGGTTGATTGTTGCTGTTTTATTGTGCTTGTATTTTATTAAGCTGAATAAAAAAGTTTATTTAAAATGTCGGTTGTATGGTAGTCTATGTATTGATTGATTGATTGAAAACTTTATTAACAGATTGCAGAATGGGTACAGTACAGTACAGCTCAATACATACAATTGTTAAGGGGATGCAGACCAGAGAAAGACTTTCGTCTTGTTTACATCAGGGTCCCCCATTTTCAATTCATCGTAACATATATGACATACATGACATACAGATAGACAGAACTGCTACATCTATACATTTATGACATATCAGATTTGCAATTACAGTACTGTTTGTGATACAAAAAGAGTCCAGAAAAAAAAAGTATATACATTTGACGTAGAAACTGTACATTGGATTGGGTGGGTGGGGGGGGACTGTACATTGGAGGTGGTTGGGTGAGTGGGGGGGGGGGGGGGGGGGGGCGACACTGTACAACTGTACAAACAAAACTGTACATTGGATTATTGACAAGACCATACTTGGTAATTTACTGTACATTGGAGGGGGTTGTGTTCGGACATTTACAGGGGCCAGTTTCGAGTTGCAGTCTCCCTTAGGTGTTTTTTGAGAGTGTTTTTGAAAGTGGGTAGTGATTCACATTCCTTTACAGCTTTGGGTAGGTGTATGTGTATTGTGCTTTGTTATGTATGTTTCATGCTTGCCTTCTTGGCCAGATCACCCTTGAAAAAGAGACCTCGGTCTCATTGGGCCTCATTCAACAATACTCTCTTTCTTATATTCTTGCTTAAGAAAAGCCACCGCCACATCAAGCCGTTCTTAAAGTCCAAATCTGTTCTTACCCAGGTTTTTTGAATGGTGAATGCCACTCATTCTAAACTGGATGCGCGTTCTCGCGCAAGTCATTTGCATACAGAGACACGCCTCGCGGGCTCTTTATAATACGAGAGCCGTGGGTCTGCATCGGATCCCCCGGCCGTATTGCGATGGATCAAAATTAGATAGGAATCAAATGTATTGTCATCATACAGCACCTATAGCTATATAGTGGAATATACTGTATTAATATAGTAATATAATAGTGTTGGCTAGTTGCGCGCTTCTGGCCACCTCCCGCAGTGCGCGCATACACACGTACTGTATACAGTACGTGCAAAATGAATCGTTCCAGCAAAGTACTGTAGGCTTTGTCAATACTGAACGACTGTGCGTTGTCAAGAGCCAATCGCACAGGTTGCAACTCATCTGGCTCTGCAAATAGATCTAGAGTCTGAATATCTCCGCATATATAGCCTGATGACTGGCAGTGCGCATAGTACAGTGCGTGCTCCAAGTCAAACTGGATGACACATCTCTCTCAAATCCATTCTGAGAACGAAACACAGTGCCCGCGACGCGGTCTTGATTGATTGATTGATTGATTGAAAATTGTATTAACAGATTGCAGAATGGGTACAATACAGTACAGCTCAATACACACAATTGTTAAGGGGATGGAGACCAGAGAAAGACTTTCGTCTTGTTTACTGTACATCAGGGTCCCCCATTTTCAATTCATCATAACATATATGACATACATGACATACAGATAGACAGTACTGCTACATCTATACATTTATGACATACCAGATCTACAAATACAGTACTGTTTGTGATACAAAAAGAGTTTAAAAAAAAAAGAGTACCGGTATATACATTTGATGTAGAAACTGTACATTGGAGGAGGTGGGGGGGGGGGGACTGTACATTGGAGGTGGTTGGGTGGGGTGGGGGGGATGGGTAGGCGGGGTGGGGGTAACTGTATTGGATTATCGACAAAACCTACTTGGTCCAAGAAGAGGGTCTTGTGTATTACTGGGTTTAAGTCAGTTGTTTATTTATTTATGTTTTACTGTTTGCATACGAGGTGGTCCACAAATGTTCTTGATAACAATCTAGTGGTCCGCATAAAACAGAAGTTTGGGAACCACTGATATAGACGATCTCTAAATATGCGTTCTATGCTACGTATACAGTACTGCATCTGTATGTCATGTCATAAATGTCATGATATATATCTGTATGTTGTGTATGTCATAAATGTCATTATGAATTGAAAATGGGGGACCCGGATGTAAACAAGACGAAAGTCTTTCTCTGGTCTGCCTCCCCTTAACAATTGTGTGTATTGAGCTGTACTGTATTGTACCCATTCTGCAATCTGTTAATACAATCTTCAATCAATCAATGGCCTGGGCGGCCATAACATAACTGTTCTAACAGCAATATATAATCCATTTCAGACAGAACGCACGCAATAAATTATAATAATTATTATTATTATGATTATTGAAAAGTTGAAAAATTTGGTGGCAATTAACCAATGGTAGGCTTTTTTTTTTTATTATTATGTTTGGGGGGTACGAATTTCTTATTTCGGTAAGAGTGCTCTCGACCACTCTTATAATTTGTTCTTGCCTGAGAAAAAAGCAACAATAAGAAAACGTTGCTGAATCCTAAGAACAAAGTAAGAGGAAATGCTAGTTAAGAACGAAATCTGTTGGGTTTTTATTTCTGGTTAAATAAATATTTGATGATGATGACACAATCTTTCCATCAAAAAAAATAAATAAAACATACCGTCTTCGACTATCATGCACTCCTCCACTAAATAATCTTCCTTGCCTAAATTACTACCTACTATACTTGTTACTCAGCTGAAAGTCGTACACTTCCTGCTGACGTGTCATACAGAACCTGTAAGTCGCTTTGGATAAAAGCGTTCAGCTAAATGACTAAATGTAAATATAAATAATCCATATCCCTCCATCCCCACGTTCAAATGGACAACCCCGAACTACGATTATTAAATGTTAAACCTTGCATATTAATACCCTGAAGTAATAACTTTTTTCACACACTTCTTCAACCATTATCTGAAACTTTAAAAAAGTCTAACCCTAACTAACCTTAATGTTGTGCACTTGTCCTAATACTAACCTACTTAAGCATTACATCACACGCAGGAGTGGTTTGTGACCAATAAACCATGCCTAGGGGTGGTTGTTAGGCCCGAGGCGCAGCCGAGGGTCGTTAGACCCCCCTAGGCATGGTGTATTGGTCACAAATCACGACTGCACGTGGTGTAAAGCTTTTATACAACTGCCAGATTCATCCAACCTTATTTCTATACAATAAACACACATTAATCGAAGATTTATTGAAAAAACCATCCGCCAGAAAAAGTAGTTCCCACAACTCCATGTGGAAGCAGCTTGAAGTGCATCCAACCAAACTAACACATCCAACTGTGTATTATTGGAATGATTGAGAGAAGTTGCCTCATGTGGAAGCAGCTTGAAGTGCATCCAACCAACTAACACATCCAACTGTGTATTATTGGAATGATTGATTGAAAATTTATTAAAACGTTTTCTTTGCCCTATAGGAAAAAAAACGTTTTCTTCGCCCTATTTTTTTATTTATTTCTTTTAGCCTAAACTTAACCAGTTGGAAACCAGGGGTACAGTAATAAAATTAGCAATCAACCAATCAATCAATTCAATAGACCATGCTCACTTAAAACAGCGCTGCTTCTCTCTCAGTCTGACTCCCCCGCTGTTGCAGACAGGAGTGTGTGTGTGTGTGTGTGTGTGCGTGTGTGTGTGTGTGTGTGTGTGTGTGTCACAGTGTGTGTGTGCGTGTGTGTGTGTATGTGTGTGTGTGTGTGTGTGTGTGTGTGTATGTGTGTGTTTGTGGGTACGCCAGCGTCGGACAGTGTGAGAGAGAACGCTGCAGTCGGAAAGTAGGAAGGAAGAAATTTAAATCAATCAATTAATCTATCAATCAATCCGCGATTTTTCTTTTGTTCTAGATTGAGTCAAGACCCATCAATTACATCATCCAACATTGTTTAAAATACTAACACATTCCCCTTGACAGAATCGCTTCATATTTAGTCGTTATGGTGCTTTCAACATAACCATTTGTTGTCCGGGATCCTGTTTTCTCCCGGAGTGAGCCGGGGAGGGTTATGTGATTTGGTTGTGGGCGGGTCCTGAGCCCAGGACCGTGGATTGTTCCCAATAAAGACGTGTGAATGGCCAATCAGAATCGAGAAATTTGCATGCCGTTGTATAAACTGTAGCACTCAACACTTTGATGAACATTGTTACTCAGCTGATAGTTGTACCCTTCCTGATGACTTGTCATACAGAACTTGTAAGTCGCTTTGGATAAAAGCTAAATGACTAAATGACAAAATGTAAATAACTTACGAAGGTATATGGTAAATACTGCATTATATGTAGAAACAAAACCATTCTACAGTACTTAACCAATGTTTATGTCAGATTTTTTGTATTAATATATTCCATTTATGATTAATAATTTTTACATAAATATATTATAATATATTCCATTCATGCCATCTAGCCTTGGTAATTATGTATAGATAACTTTCACAGAAGATTCATGAAATTGTATGCTGAGTATTTATGTTGAGGGACTGCCCCCATAGGAGGAGAAGGAGGAGAAGCCTCCCCTTCCGCCAGGCAACCATGACAACATATTTCGGGAAAAATATGTACGGTAGTCAATGACGAGAGACAAGTACTTTTTTGACACCGTTTTAAATTGTGCCATGAATTACACATTCTGACGTTTTGGATGTTTGTCAATTTAAAAGTGTAATTGTCAACTATCTAACGTTACGCTATAGCATCAAAAGCTATAGATAATGTTAGCTAACGTTAACTAACTTGCTTGTCGAGCAAATTTCTAGACACGCAACATATATTTTTTTATTGACAAACGTCATACGTTCATGGCTCAGCTCAAACTGTAAAAATAATAATAATAATTTGTCTCTCTCTGTTGACTACCGTACATATCTTCTCCAGAATAATTTTTGTGCAGGCTGTTGAAACAGCCAATCAGATACAGTGTAAACAGCCGTTTAGGCTGTTTGTGTAAATAATGTGATGGAAATGGAAGATGTCCTGAGGTAATGTGTAATAGTAACTATTATTGTAGTTCTAAGCAGTGTTCGTACACATTGCTCTACTTTTCTTAATAGTAACAGTAATAGTAATTACTTTTCATATTACTCCATGGGGAAAGTAATCGGTTACACTACTCGTTAATTACTTCTGCATTACACCCTGAAACATCTCCAGTGTGTTCTTGCCCCACGGCCTGGAGGAGGCTGAGGCCTGGAGGAGGCTGAGGCCTGGAGGAGGCTGAGAGGCCTGGAGGAGGCTGAGGCCTGGAGGAGGCTGAGGCCTGGAGGAGGCTGAGGCCTGGAGGAGGCTGAGGCCTGGAGGAGGCTGAGGCCCGGAGGAGGCTGAGGCCCGGAGGAGGCTGAGGCCTGGAGGAGGCTGAGAGGCCTGGAGGAGCCTGAGGCCTGGAGGAGGCTGAGGCCTGGAGGAGGCTGAGGCCTGGAGGAGGCTGAGGCCTGGAGGAGGCTGATGCCTGGAGGAGGCTGAGGCCTGGAGGAGGCTGAGGCCTGGAGGAGCCTGATGCCTGGAGGAGGCTGAGGCCTGGAAGAGGCTGAGGGAGGAGGCTGAGGCCTGGAGGAGGCTGAGGCCTGGAGGAGGCTGATGCCTGGAGGAGGCTGAGGCCCGGAGGAGCCTGAGGCCTGGAGGAGGCTGAGGCCTGGAGGAGGCTGAGGCCTGGAGGAGGCTGAGGGAGGAGGCTGAGGCCTGGAGGAGGCTGAGGCCTGGAGGAGGCTGAGGCCTGGAGGAGGCTGAGGCCTGGAGGAGCCTGAGGCCCGGAGGAGGCTGAGGCCTGGAGGAGGCTAAGGCCTGGTGCAGAGCCAGACCTTCCTGCTGCTCTTCAGGGAGGAGAGAGCAGCGCTGGACTGTCAGCAGGAAGAGAGAGCAGCGCTGGACTGTCAGCAGGAAGAGAGAGCAGCGCCGGACTGTCAGCAGGAAGAGAGAGCAGCGCTGGACTGTCAGCAGGAAGAGAGGGCAGCGCTGGACTGTCAGCAGGAAGAGAGGGCAGCGCTGGACTGTCAGCAGGAAGAGAGAGCAGCGCTGGACTGTCAGCAGAGGGTTAACGCTGTCTCTCCTTTCATCCTCTCAACCAGCACTCTTCAAACCGCAGCTATGTGAGAGCAAACAGAACCGGCAAGAGGATCTAAAACTAGCATGATGGAAAAAGTCATGTGATTATTGTACCATGTGACCCCCCAACACTGGTTACAGTATGTGATTATTGTACCATGTGACCCCCCAACACTGGTTACAGTATGTGATTATTGTACCATGTGACCCCCCAACACTGGTTACAGTATGTGATTATTGTACCATGTGACCCCCCAACACTGGTTACAGTATGTGATTATTGTACCATGTGACCCCCCAACACTGGTTACAGTATGTGATTATTGTACCATGTGAACCCCCAACACTGGTTATGTGATTATTGTACCATGTGACCCCCCAACACTGGTTATGAAATTACATATCTGAGGAATGGATTAAAAGAAATATCCCGGTCAACGCTTTTGTAAGGTTCAACACATTTCTAACTGTGTGTTCAGAAGAGCGCAATTCTCCACCACACATTTCTTGTCTCTCTCACACAGAGCAAACAAACCAAACAAGCCTACAATATTTAACAAATGCATTAAATGAGACCATCTATACACACTATTACACTATCATACTATTACACTATTACAATATCATACTATTACATACTTACACTATCATACTATTACACTATTACAATATTACACTATCATACTATTACACTATTACACTATCATACTATTACACTAATAATAATAATAATAATAATGGATTGGATTTATATAGCGCTCTTTGTGACACCCCAGAGACCCCAGAGCGCTTACAGAGTCCATTATTCGTTCATACACAGTCATACCGGTGGTGGTAAGCTACAATCCCTGAGGCAGACTCACGGAAGCGTGGCGAATAATCATCGCCTATGGCCCCTCCGACCACCACCAACATTCATTCACATGCATACACATTCATACGAGGCAAGTAGGTTAAGTGTCTTGCCCAAGGACACAACGGCAGTGGGATGGACATGGGCTTGAGCGGGATTCGAACCACCAACCCTTCGATCATTGGACGACCCACTCTACCCCTGAGCCACGCCGCCCCACTATCATACTATTACAATATTACACAATATTACACTATCATACTATTACACACTTACACTATCATACTATTACACACTATTACACTATCATACTATTACACTATCATACTATTACACAATATTACACTATCATACTATTACACTATCATACTATTACACAATATTACACTATCATACTATTACACTATTACATTATCATACTATTACACTATCATACTATTACACACTTACACTATCATACTATTACACACTATTACACTATCATACTATTACACTATCATACTATTACACTATTACATTATCATACTATTACACTATCATACTATTACACTATTACATTATCATACTATTACACTATCATACTATTACACAATATTACACTATCATACTATTACACTATCATACTATTACACACTATTACACTATCATACTATTACACTATCATACTATTACACAATATTACACTATCATACTATTACACACTATTACACTATCATACTATTACACTATCATACTATTACACTATTACATTATCATACTATTACACTATCATACTATTACACAATATTACACTATCATACTATTACACTATCATACTATTACACACTATTACACTATCATACTATTACACTATCATACTATTACACAATATTACACTATCATACTATTACACACTATTACACTATCATACTATTACACTTAGACTATCATACTATTACACTATTACATTATCATACTATTACACACTATTACACTATCATACTACTACACACTAATACACTATCATACTATTACACACTATTAAGCTATTACACATTATCATACTATTACAAAGTATTATATTACTACACTATCATATAATTACGCTATCATACTATTACACTATCATACTATTACACACTATTACACTATCATACTATTACACTATCATACTATTACACAATATTACACTATCATACTATTACACACTATTACACTATCATACTATTACACTATCATACTATTACACTATTACATTATCATACTATTACACTATCATACTATTACACAATATTACACTATCATACTATTACACTATCATACTATTACACACTATTACACTATCATACTATTACACTATCATACTATTACACAATATTACACTATCATACTATTACACACTATTACACTATCATACTATTACACTTAGACTATCATACTATTACACTATTACATTATCATACTATTACACACTATTACACTATCATACTACTACACACTAATACACTATCATACTATTACACACTATTAAGCTATTACACATTATCATACTATTACAAAGTATTATATTACTACACTATCATATAATTACGCTATCATACTATTACACTATCATACTATTACACTATCATACTATTACACTTAGACTATCATACTATTACACAATATTACACTATCATACTATTACACTATCATACTATTACACACTATTACACTATCATACTATTACACTATCATACTATTACACAATATTACACTATCATACTATTACACACTATTACACTATCATACTATTACACTATCATACTATTACACTATTACATTATCATACTATTACACTATCATACTATTACACAATATTACACTATCATACTATTACACTATCATACTATTACACTATCATACTATTACACAATATTACACTATCATACTATTACACACTATTACACTATCATACTATTACACTTAGACTATCATACTATTACACACTATTACACTATCATACTACTACACACTAATACACTATCATACTATTACACACTATTAAGCTATTACACATTATCATACTATTACAAAGTATTATATTACTACACTATCATATAATTACGCTATCATACTATTACACTATCATACTATTACACTATCATACTATTACACTTAGACTATCATACTATTACACACTAATACACTATCATACTATTACACCATTACACTATCATACTATTACACACTATTACACTATCATACTATTACACACTATTACACTATCATACTATTACACACTATTACACTATCATACTATTATACTATTACACACTATTACACTATCATACTATTACACTATCATACTATTACACACTATTACACTATCATACTATTACACACTATTACACTATCATACGATTACACTCATATTATTTCACTATCACACATTATTACACTATCATACTATTACAACCACAATTACACAATATTACATTACTACACTATTACACACTTAAGCATGGGGGCGTGGTTAACCTAGATCAATAAATGTAGTAGTTTGTACTGAGTGAGTTCATTGACACCTCACATAAGTCTCTATGACAAATGCACTTTGAGATTGCTACTAGCACTTTGAGATTGTTACAAATATAAAGTGTGTTACAAATATAATTTATTATTATTATTAAATGGTTATTAATAAATTGTTAAATAATTAGAAAATTACAGACCGACAGATGTGACCAGATGCATAACCCCCCCCCCCCCCCCCCTTCACCTGGTGGAGATAACTACCTAGTAAATATTCATATTTAAAGGGGAACTCCACTTTTTTTGGAAATTAGCTTATTTAACATCTTCCCTGGAGTTAGACAAGAAGATGCATACCTTTTTTGTCTCTGTGCGTGCATTTTAGCTTTGGGAATAGACGCTCCGTTAGCATAGCTTAGCTTCATCACTGGAAGTGAGGCAGGACAGTAGCCTTACAGTGCCTTACAGTGTATTGCAAGGTCTGACATTGACCAAACTTGATATGCATGACCTTGGTGGGCTCTAGGTCAACTCCTGAAAAGGGGGTCAATGTCAGACCTTGCAATCAAAAGTTAGGGGGCGCACTGAAATTATGGCAAGGGTTATTAGCCCCCTAACTTTTGATTGCAAAGTCTGACATTGACCCCCTTTTCAGGAGTTGACCTAGAGCCCACCAAGGTCATGCATATCAAGTTTGGTCAATGTCAGACCTTGCAATACACTGTAAGGCACTGTAAGGCTACTGTCCTGCCTCACTTCGCTAAGCTATGCTAACGGAGCGTCTATTCCCAAAGCTAAAATGCACGCACAGAGACAAAAAAGGTATGTATCTTCTTGTCTAACTCCAGGGAAGATGTTAAATAAGCTAATTTCCAAAAAAAGTGGAGTTCCCCTTTAAACATGATGCTTAGTACAGTGTCTCTGCCACGACTATAATAAAGTACACATACATATAAAAGCAACAGCAAATGCAGCAAACATTCATTTTGTATCAAGAAGTGACTGTATATTGGGGCGGCTGGGTGGCGCAGCGGACTAAGCGCTCGTCACCAACGCGAGAGACACTGGTATCGAATCCGGCTGTCGGCGTTGCCTCCGGCTTGGCCGGCCGTCATACTGGCTCAATTGGCAGAGTCAGCGGGAGGGAAGCCCGGTGGGGTGGTATTTTGGTCGTTGTAAACAGCGACTCCTACAGGTCGGTCAGGGCGCCTGCACAGCGAGGGAGGGAGATGGTGAGGGTAGTGTGACCTCCCACACGTTACACCTCACCAATGAGAGTCCGCGCTGGCAGGTGAAAAGATGCTGCTGGCTGTCTCCTATGTCTCGGAGGAAGCATCTGATAGACTTCAGGGCTCCCTAGACCGACCAGTGGGGGGAACATGCGAGCAACGACCAGGAAGGGGAGGGGGGAAATTGGCATAACGACTAAATTGGGATGGGAGAAAAACACAGAAAAACAGGAGGAGAAAAAGTGGATAAAAAAAAAAGTATCAGAGTCGGTGTGAAATGTGGGTTCTCCATTCCTTACCTGGTCCAGCTCAGTGCCAGCGGGGATGCTGGGAGTTGTAGGCAGAGCCTGGTTTGGGGGGTCTGGGGGAGGCTCTGGGGGCGCTCCAGATGGGGCCCTCGTCACACTGTCATCTGAGACCGCTGAGGTCTTCTTCTGCAACATCTCTGTAGTAGGTGAGAGGAACACATTTGAACCCTTTCACTACCAAAGGGTTAACCCTTTCACTGCGACAATACAGAAGGTTAACCATTTCACTACCACACGACAAAGGGTTAAAACCTAGTGACAATAAGGATATTCTAAATCAAATCTAATTTGTTTTCTTAAAACAGGTTACAACAGATCCACCAATTATTAGAGAAATGAATGTGATAAGAAAGCATGTTTTGTTCCTTGTTTGCAAATACAATGTATTTCAGGAAATGTAGATAATTGTTGAAATTAAAATTATATTAGATTCAAATGTATTGTCATTATACAGCACAAAAATAAAAATGCTCACTGATTTTAAGTTACAATATGTTTTGACACAAAGCAATCAGTTTGCACAGGTCCTTGGACTTGTAATGTATTTAGTTTTAATCATTTAAAGACAATTCCTTGTTAGAAGATCATTATATTGGGTCAAGATGCAGCCTTTCAGAGTTTAAGTTTTAGGATGTATAGCATGCTGAAATTGTATTAAGGCTTTTTAGTTGACTCACAGAATTTGATGAATAGTTCAATATATTTCAACCCAGTCTGAATCCAATAAGCAATAACATGTGTGCTGATAACAGTATTGTATATATAAAAAGAAAAGAAAAAGCAAATACACTTCTATACACAAATTAATGTCTAATTTTATTAGACCACCAAATATATTTGCCAACTGTAAATTGGCCTAGGTAAAACAAATAAAAAAAGATATAAACTGAAATATCAAACACTTAGTTCCAACATTTACATTGGATTGAAATAAATGAACTCTGAACAAGGAGGTGCTATTATATTATAGAGGTCTCACCGCAAATCTCGGATCTCCAGCACACTTACACTTGACCAGCACAGATAATAATTGATCTGAATGAGAATGGCAGCTAAGCTATTAGTTATCACATATTACAAATCAATATGGTTCTTTTTTGTATATGAAAACGGACTAATTATTCTCACCCCTACAGTTATTTGCAGCACATAGCATACGCTTGCTAAATGTATGAGAAACAGTTAGGTTTCTTGCTAACAGTTGAAATCAGGTCAGTTGTTTTAATTAAGATAAGATAAGATATTCCTTCATCGATCCCCTTGGGGATCTTGTTTTTATTAGCTGTTGTTGGAAAGATTTGTCAATCAATTTGTAGTGTTTTAATTGATTGTTATCCTTACTTGTCTAATTGTTAGGATTGTATATGCTGTGTGATTTTATATGCTTTTTTTTCTTAACTCTATGTTTTGATTAACTCTGTCTGTACACTCGACGTGACTGGAAATGAGGGAAACCTCAGTTGCCTTTCGAGTTCAAATAAAGGTTTGAAATGGAATGGAAAAAATATATTCAGATCTAATTTTATTGCTTATATTTATTGTCTTTCTACTATTACCCTGCCCTTACCTGTACCCCCCCCCCTCTCCCATACTGCTATGATGCCCAAATTCAGATCAACAAAAGAATATCTTATCTTATATTATAGGTGAAGTCATTTCAAGGTGGATCTCTCAGGGTCATTTGCCGATTTATAAATGTGCCAGTTATTGTTATTGTACCCAAGTTATGGTGAAGGGCCCCCATGATGCACGATACAGCAAATATAATTTTCAGCGCAAAGGCTTGTTTGAATCTGAAAGAACATGTCTGCCGTCTCCATGGCATGTTTGACGTGTGACAGAGTTTAATCGTATAGAGAGGCTTTTGTTTATCGTGATGGACAACAGAGTATCATTTCCAAGCTGAGACTTGGATCTCACATGATGGAGTGAGCAGCACATTCCTGAATACATAAATAACAGGACGGCGTATCACTTAATTAATCAAACTGACTTTTCATAAGATCTCAACTTCACTTCCAAGGTCAAGAATCCATTTGGCGTCATGAATAGTTTGATTAAATATTTACTCCCCCCGCTCCGCAAGCCTTACAACAGGCCGGTTTATGTAACAGGTTTAAACAGCGTCTCTTCCATTAGCCGGGGGTCATCCAATTCCTTCTCACGGCCCATCGTCCCCTAACCTGACGCGCCAGATGGCTTGTCACACAATCCAGCTGCCTGGCAAGGTAACATCATCCTCCACCACGGAGACCGACCGAGACCAGCGCTGGAGCAACGGAACCACCACCTCCACTCCGTTCACAACAACAACAACAACAATGCTTTCTGCCCTTTTCACCAACTCCAAAATTGTACATTCCTGAAGCTTATACCCACACACACACACACACACACAGACACGGACGGACGCACGCACTCTCTCTCTCCGCCATATTGTCACGCATGTAAACAAAGTGAGTGCACACTCTTAGGGGATGAAAGGGGAGAAGCAGCCCCCAGTGTAAACTTGCTCAGACAGTTAGGAAAGCTAATAAAGATAAGAGCGGACGGCCACGACCCTCGGCCTGCGCACCCCGCAGCGCCAAGCCTCGTTTTTTTTACAGTGTGAAACCGGGGCCTTTCACTTACCCTGTTTAACTAAGCACAGTAAGCGAGCGCTCTGTTTATACCTCTGTCACTCCAGACATATAATCCGCTAAACTATTCATGGCAGATAGTCGTCTGATGTATGCACACACAGTCTACCCACCCCTTCCCACAGAACCCCTATCCCCCTACCCCTCGCCATATGATACTGTGATTCAGTATGATATATAATATATGATACTGTGATTGACCAAAACTCCTATCAGAAACGTGCTCATTTCTTTTCGGCAGCTGTGATTTTGCGACTGTTAGAGATTGTTAGATCATTCTAAGTATGTCATGGATTAAAGAACTGTAACCTGTATGTTGATGGGAATTAACGGTGTTGTATGGTATTTTTCTTTTTTTTATTGTATAAGTGTTAAATAGCTCTACATTCTGACAGCCATCGCTGATATAGAGTGTTTGATCAGTAACATGGGTCTCCCAGTCCCTCTGCTCTGTAGTAAACAGGAAATAAATCGTCTGGTATCCCTTCCCATTTTATCCAATCAGGAGAGAGAACCCTAGATATTTTACTTATTTCAAGAAATCTTGCCGAGCCAAATTAGCTTACTGCACTGGTCGATTATTTTACGTGTTTCAAGGACATATTTACTTAAAACTTGTTTTTATTTCTTAATTTTGTCAGACAATTTTGCAGTGTGTAGTTCTCTCTCCTGATTGGTTAAAGTGGCAATGGTATACCAGCAAATGTATTTCCTGTTTACTGCAGAGCGGAGGGACTGGGAGACCCATGTTACTGATCAAACAACTCTATATCAGTGACGGCTGTCGGAGTGTAGAGTTATTATTTTAACAAAGAAAAAAACACCACTTATGTGCACCTTTAACATTTTGCATTTACAAAACATAGTGTGTGTGTTTGTGTACATGTGTGTCTGCATGTTTCTTGCCAATGTGTGCGTTTGACTGACGGTGGTTTTGTTTGAGAGCATGTGCATGTGTGCGCACACATGTGGACATGTTTGTGCGTGTGTGTGTGTGTGTGTGCGTGCGTGCCTGTGTTCACATACAAATGCATGAGATCGATAATGACGGTGTGTACAGTATGTGAGTGTGCGCATGTCTGTGTACACACACATGAATTAATGAATGTTTGCGTGTGTGTTTGCATGTGTGTGTGTGCAGTGTCTTCATGCATGTGAGTGTCGTCTCGCTGTCTGGCATATGAAATGTATAAGACATGAATCATGTTATTGAGACAGCTGCCATAAATTTCAATCTGGCCGCCATTTTGTGTCTGTCTCAAAGAAGGCCCTGAATCCTAACGAGATCCTGTGTCAGCAAACACATAATGGTGGCAGTACACTGGGTTTCTCTGATACCTGCAGCTATACAAGCAATATTAACACACACAGACATAATGGTGGCAGTACACTGGGTTTCTCTGATACCTGCAGCTATACTACTACTAGAGCAAGCAATATTATCACACACACACAGACATATGGTGGCAGTATGGTTTCTCGTATACCTGTACCAGCTAATACTATAGAGCAAGCAATATTAACACACACACACACACTTTTTGCAACATGCAAAAGTAAGTTGCATACTTTGCATAGCTGCTACTTAAAGACTCTGTTGACGCAAGGCCATTGATTAAAAGGGGGAGCGAGGAAAATTGAATCATCATAGAAATGTATACCTTCAAATAAAATGTATTCAGTCTGCAGTACCCCTTAATCTGCAGTATAGATGTATCTTCTATACATATTATCTGAATAGTGTGCCACAAAACCACACTAATAATAAAACATGATAATAATGATAATACAATATGTACATGTTAAGACAACTGTATCTTAGAACTGTACAAACAAAACCACACTAATGATATGATGATATACAATATGTACATGTTACTGTAATACAACTGTATCTTAGAACTGTACAAACAAAACCACACTAATGATATGATGATACAATACATGTTACTGTAATACAACTAGAACTGTACAAACTTTTCCTCAAAGATAATGTTTTATATAGGTCAATGTTGAAAAGCTCCAGACTGATAATAGGATATTTACAAATAACTCATTAAAAGGCTTTTAAAAACGTTGGATAAGCAGTTTACTCTAAGTCTAAACCAACTGGTGGTTAAACGGCAATAGTCATATAGGCTGCTGGCCTGTGGCCCACCTGCTTCCTGCTGTGCTGATAACACAACGAAATTAGAATGACACAATGTGAATAACACTATGATCTGTATAGCCTATTTATTATGAATAAATAATAGTAATAATAATAATAATAATAATGAATGATAATAACAATAATGATAATAATAATGGTAATTTTCTAATAAAATGTGAATAATTTGAATAAATCAATAATAATAGTATACGTTCGTAAATACTATGAATACTAAACTATAATACTTTTACAAATATTGAAGGTGATAGGTTAACATTATGGATGAAACATTTGCTTACTACAAAATAAATGTTTTAGACTTCAAATAATCGGATTTTGTGTAGTTAATTTGGATTATTTGTTATATCTTACTTCAATACGAATGTTTATTGAATTAACCTCTAATAATGAATGCATTTACTTATACAATTGATTTAGCTTGCCTATACTGAAATAGCCTGCATAATATATTTTTTTATTTTACTTCGTGTGGGTTATGTGTCAGTGTTTACTAAATTTCACATTCTCCCATATTGTAAGCCTAACCCTGCATGTTGGATTGCTAACGCTATATTATCTGAAACGTTTGCCTGTTCCCAAACATTATTACACCATTTCACGTTGCACTCACTATAGTGTAACCATTATTAGGCCTATAGGTTACCATGGTAAAGCGATCTATTAAAAGAGCCACGTTAATAATGCCTTCGCCATAATAGACATCTTTGTTTACAAACCAGTAGATTAACACTGAAGATAAGCAGTAAGTTATAAGGCTGTACTATACCTCATGAAATAAGCTATTATATGCTGCTGAGATCCATCTCTTTCCACGAGCTCTCTCTTCCTCCACCCGGTACATAAAGTTATAATCCCGCTCCGGGGCGTCGTCCGCGCGGGTGCAGGTGGTCTGGCGTCACGTGGTGCGAATAGATTCTCTTATCTGGTTTTGCGATATAACGGTTCAGAGTATAAACTCCCGCGCGTCCTCACCTCGGTGCGATGGAGCGCTCGTGAACTGGAGCTACAACTGTGCGTGTGCAGTGACTGTGCGATGTGATGTGATGTTTTCTTGGAAGCACACACACACACACACACACACACACACACACACAAGACACACACACACACACACACACAAGACACACACAAGACACACACACACACACACACACAAGACACACACACAAGAAGACACACACAAGACACACACACACAGACACGCACACACACACAAGACACACACACAGACACACACACACACGCACACACAAGACACACACACAGACACACACACAGATTTCAACCCCTTGATTTAAAAAAAAAACAAAAACGGGTGAATTGTTTAGCTCGTGTTTCTATGCACATATCCCTCTGTCTCTCTCCCCCCTCTCTTTCTCTCTCTCGCTCCCCCCCCCCCCCCCCCCCTCTCTCTCTCTCCCCCCCTCACCACGTCGCATGTCCTGGCGCTCATGCTGCTCTTCCAGAACCAGAATAGCCCATGAGAAGGTTTTAAATCGGTGTGTATGCAGCATGACATTACTGTAATAAACACCTCTCTCTCTCTCTCTCTCTCTCTCTCTCTCTCTCTCTCTCTCTCTCTCTCTCTCTCTCTCTCTCTCTCTCTCTCTCTCTCTCTCTCTCTCTCTCTCTCTCTCTCTCTTATGACATTAATAAACACCCTCTCTCTCTGGTTGATTACGTCACTATAGTAAAAAACCCACGCAATTGCAAATGGACAGAACAACCATATTATTATATTTAGGCTATAAAAATTATAGACCACAATCCACAGCATAGCTATATCCTCAAACTATAGTGTATATGCATGGGAGCTGATAGTGTTATGGTGTTTATATGTTGAGATGATGGTGTTAGGTGGTGTTTATATTTCCAGCTGATTGTGTTAGATGGTGTTTATATTTCCAGCTGATTGTGTTAGATGGTGTTTATATTTCGAGCTGATTGTGTTAGGTGGTGTTTATATTTCCAGCTGATTGCAGGTGCAGGTGTTTATATTTCCAGCTGATTGTGTTAGGTGGTGTTTATATTTCCAGCTGATTGTGTTAGGTGGTGTTTATATTTCCAGCTGATTGTGTTAGGTGGTGTTTATATTTCCAGCTGATTGTGTTAGGTGGTGTTTATATTTCCAGCTGATTGTGTTAGGTGGTGTTTATATTTCCAGCTGATTGTGTTAGGTGGTGTTTATATTTCCAGCTGATTGTGTTAGGTGGTGTTTATATTTCCAGCTGATTGTGTTAGGTGGTGTTTATATTTCCAGCTGATTGTGTTAGGTGGTGTTTATATGTTGAGCTGATGGTGTTGGTGCTGTTTATATTTCCAGCTGATTGTGTTAGGTGGTGTTTACGTTCTGCCATATATTGGCACATGTGTCGTCATGGTGGCACATTGTAAACCATGAACTATATCGAGAACTACTATAGGAATGACTGACTAAGTGTGTCTGACTTTTAACGACCAAAACCTGCCAGTACAGACCTGCACCTTTGTTTATACACTGTTTATTTTTCTCATATCTTTATATTCAGAGTTAATTATATTGTTTACACTGTTTATTGTCCTCGTATTTTGATATTGATATTTATTTTTGATTGCCTATATTTATGTCTTTCTATTACCCTGCCCATATCCTCCCCTCCCCATGCTGCTATGATGCCCGAATTTCCCCCCAAGTGCATCAATAAAGGAATATCTTATTATCTTATCTTATCGCTTGTTGTGAGCGACCTGTGATGTGAACCATCTCCAAACCATGAGGGTTTAATTTGAAAAGAGTCTCCATGCAGGTGATCCTGTGTCCAGACGGTATACAGTCTGTAAGGCCTAACAGTTCATGCCTATACCCCGCATCACTCTGTAAACAGCCCCAGTCGTCGATGAATGACATTAAAAACGCTCATACATTTCCAGGTGAATTATGGTTGTGGTTTTAGAGTAAACGGGTCGAAGCATAAGGCCGAAAGACGTATAAATCATGTGAAAGAGGCGGTGGGAGTATGACTTATTATATCTGTGTTGGCGACGTGGCCAAATAAACGAGAACAGCCTAAATGTTCTCCCCGTGACCGTTTGTCATTATTTCACTGTGTTTTCAACTCTTGCTCAATGGTCTCAGGCTCAGGTCTGATAATATTGGTGAATGGCAAGACATCAGATTATTCAACGAGAATTATTTAGTTATTTTTCCCCACTTATTTTGAACAGTAGGCTATTCGGACATGTGCTTTAAATTAAGACTATATATATCTTTTTCTAATTTTCATATTAGCCCATAATATTAGTTCAATATAGGCTATGTTTTGTTAATTCGGTATATTTTGAGGCAATAGCCTATATGACAGCTATCCGAAATGCAATTTGATTTGTGAGCTGAAATAAGCCACTAACCATGCAGTCGAACAGCCTAAACATTTATGTAACTGCGTTGGACGAATGAAAATAGTGTTTTTCTTTCTCCTCACACGAGGCTCTCATTTGGATATATTACTTTTACCTATTAACCCATTACTAAATCCTTTACTTTTTTTACTGTGCGAATCACAAATCTGGGGGGCTCATATACAGAACCAGAACCAAGCATTTCACTGTGACAAATAAAACAAAACGTACTAGAACTTGAAGAGTCGCATCCATATGCTACTAAACAATAGCAATATTTTAAAATATACATAGGATATGGGGTTCGTTTATATTATTTATTAAACAACAGTTTATAGCCCTATTTATGAAAGTTATTATGTGACAGTCAAAAGGAGTGCTTTGAGTTATTGGGCTGTAATTGCTGTTATAATTATTCTTAAATGTGTATTGTTTTTTACCTGTGTGTATAACGTTTTGTTTGTTCAGTCACTGCATGTTGTGCCGCCGCGTGTGTCGCGTCTTGGAGAAGAGCAGAGGGTTGTGTGACACATGGCGCCCGGAGGGCAAGGCCCCTGAAGTCTCCTCAGCATCCAACCTTTTCACAAACTAATGCGTTTGCCCTGCTAACTCCTTTCACAAATAAAATATCATACGAGATGCAACTAAATATAGCGTATTACTATAGTTTCATGTTGATAAAATAAATAAAATAATAGCTATTGCTTTTTTGTCAGAGATGCTAGGTTTTAATTTGTAAGATGTCTGGGGGAAAAAAATCGAACGACAATAAATCCAGATGGAACCAGGAAAACACGTGTTTGAAAATAACAGGAGTAATTTAAAAGGCCAAAATTAATGCCACTAAATAGAAACGAACGCTTATTCTATTCGGCACTGTTCCACAAAGAGCGGCACGTGGTGTTTAAAGCGGGCTGTAGTCATGTCATCCTTACCTGCGCGGCTCTGATGCACTGCTGCTCCCGTCAAACGTGACCCCTTGTCTTCTTAATGTCCTTTTCACCGGGGAGTCTCAGTCCCGCACGACGAGCCCTGGCCGCGCTATAGGCTGCAATACAATGGTTGACATATATTTTTTTATAGCAGCAGCTGAATTGAGCTTTGCTTTCTGAACGGGAATTGAAACTTCACTCACTCCCACCGTCACGTGGTGCAGCAGGAGGAACAGGAGGAGGCTGAGAGGCTGCAGTCAGTGGGCTTGGAGTTGGCAGGGAGTAGACTGTGGGACGCAGTTAAACCTAGTTAAACACTCTCATGTTTATTTGTCCATCTTTTTATTATCGCCACCCACTCTATTTGTGTTCTTTTGTTTTGTTTTGTTTTGTTTATGAAATAGAAAAATAGGCTATGGCTGGTTTCTAATAGTATACACTATTTGCATGTGTAGGGCCCATTATAAGCTATTCAGCCCTGGATAATTGTGCTCTTAAACAGACAATTTCCTTTTTCCCCTCTGCACTCTCAAAAGGCACGTGTTAAAGACAACGGACTGTGTTGTCCTTAATAATCAAACATGTGTATTACTGGTGTGTTGAAAAGCGACACGCCATGTGTTAACAGCAACACAACTTGTCTATTAAAAAAATAAATAAAAAACATATAAGACATATATGTGTTTAGTTAAGTACAAATCATCCTTGTTATTTTAACACTTCCCTTTTTCTTTTCTTTTAGAGTGTGGTGATTTATATAGGTTTACATATAGGTTGTTTATGTAAAGGATCATATCAATGCCTTCCAAAAGAAAAGTAAGTGTGGTTTCCATTTATCTAATCAATTTGAAATAAATAAATATATCAAAGGTCCAATCAGTGATCCATGTATTGTAAAGTAGAGGATACATGATTTCATTCTCTAGATTTTCTTGTGATTTAAGGGCCAACGCTAGACCAACAGGTGTGCATTTCTCATTGTATTTGCTGTGTTTTTGTGGCTGTAAGAAGTTTGTTGAGAAATTCCATAAAGCTTATTTCCCATATAGTCTATACAGTAAACTCTTCAAGAATGGATGTGAATATACCACACATTGACAAAAAAAATAAAAACACTAATTGGGGCTTTAATTAATAAATTAATTGATGAATCTTTTGGTCACATTTGAATTTATCTAAAGGTAGAACTGACATATATTAAAAGGGATGCACAGGCACAGCACACTGACTTTTTTTTTTACTGAAGGACAGTTAAAATCACCAGATCCTCAGGTTCCCTCATAAAGCGTGTTAAATAAACACACGCAGATGTGTTAAACACGGGTTAGAAAATGAATTGTGCTGCTATTAACACGCAGTGTGTCGCTCCTCAACACACACCTGTATATGTTTAGTCCTTTTTGATCCAGAGTTCTATCCGATTATTTTCCAATCAGGTAAAACGGGCCACATGTCGAACACCGATATTAATAGACGTTTGTGTTCATAGAGACTATTGCGTATGTCTGGCTTATGACATTCTACACTGCTTCATGGAGTAGCCACTGCGTAGCATACTGCAGATCATCCAGAAGAGGACAAACTCAGTTTATAATCCTGGGGGGGGATCAGAGTTATTGGAGTTGTGCAATCCTAACGAATTAGCATTTGGTTAGCGGAAAACATTTACCCCAAACATGTGAATAAATGAAACTGTGCATATTTCTCTTTTGATTGTTTTATAGCTTGCATATTTTTCCTATCAGAGTTGGATTATGGCGATGTCATTTATATACATGCTGCTCCTTCTACTCTTAAACCCCTAGACACTCTTTCTGCACTCAGGTTTTATTACTGGTGATGAATGGTGCTCACCGTTGCATTTCGTATGATGAAGTGGGTTGGTCTTCTCTGGCAGAGAGGAGAAATAAACATGGGGTGTCTGTTTATCTTTAAGGCCATTGCTGGAAAATGATCACCTTTATATTGCAATGATGCTGGAATGGAACTATGGTCCCCTATGTAAGTCGCTCAAATAGCTTATTCTTATTTTTTTATCCACTTTTTCTCCTCCTGTTTTTCTGTGTTTTTCTCCCATTCCAATTTTTGTTGTTATGCCAATTCCCCCCTCCCCTTCCTGGTCGTTGCTCGCATGTGCCCCCCCACTGGTCGATCTAGGGAGCCCTGAAGTCTATCAGATGCTTCCTCCGAGACATAGGAGACAGCCAGCAGCATCTTTTCACCTGCCAGCGCGGACTCTCATTGGTGAGGTGTAACGTGTGGGAGGTCAGCGTCTATTCCTAAACCCAAACGGTTCATGCGTTTTGCGAATCTGATTGGCCACTGACGTTTCTGGTCATGTGACATGTGTGCCCAATCGCGTGACGCACCCATTTCCGCCTCGACCAGCAGCAAACCCTAACCCGAACCGTCCCTAACCCTAACCCTAACCGTTCTATCGCCATGCTCTAAGACAAACTCTAACCTTAACCAACTTCGAAAGAGTGCCTAAGCTTAACCGGGGAAAGAACTTGCCGTCACACGATTGGTGCGACCAGAAACATCAGTGGCCCAATCAGAGCGCAAAAAGCGAACGCGGAAGCATGCACCGTTTGGGTTTAGAATACAGGCGGGAGGTCACACTACCCTCACCATCTCCCTCCCTCGCTGTGCAGGCGCCCTGACCGACCTGTAGGAGTCGCAGTTTACAATGACCAGAATACCACCCCACCGGCTTCCCTCCCAATGATTCTGCCAATTGAGCCAGTATGACGGCCGGCCAAGCCGGAGGCAACGCTGACAGCCGGATTCGATACCAGTGTCTCTCGCGTTGGTGACGAGCGCTTAGTCCGCGGCGCCTCAAATAGCTTATTCTTAAAAGAACACGCCAACATTTTGGGAAATTAGCTTATCGTCTTCTCCAGAGAGAGACAAGCCCAGATACCAGTTTTCTCTCTGTGCATTCAGTAGAAAGTTATCTGGCTGCACGTTAGCCTAACTTAGCACAATGAATGGAAGCGGACATCGGACATAGCCAATTAGCCGCATTGTCCAACTAACACCTCTCCCGAAGGCTAACCGGCCATGTCCGCTTCCATTCATTGTGCTAAGCTAGGCTAACATGCAGCCAGATAGCTTTCTACTGAACGCACAGAGAGGAAACTGGTATCTATCTTCTTGTCTCTCTCTGGAGAAGACGGTAAGCTAATTTCCCCAAATGTTGGCGTGTTCCTTTAAGGTCCCATGAGCACGGTCTGAACTTGGAAAGTCAGCCTTTTGTTTTAATGCCCCAGCCTCTTGGATGATCTTCAACTCACACTAAATATCAATTTGCCAATAAGTTATGGAGAATTTAAGAACACGATTACAAACCTCCCTGCATCAGTATGCAATTCTCTTTATTTCTTAGTTAGCTTGTGATCTCAAACGTCGCCGTAAACGAGAGCAACCCTCAACGATCTTTGAGTTTAAATAAAGGTTGAATGAATGAATGAATGCAATTAGCTCGGAAATTATATGATCTCATTTATTTTTGTACAGAGCAGATGGAAAATCCTGCCCATTTCTGTTTGGTCCCCTTCCCGCTTGCTGTATTCGGGGGCCGTGTTTGCCCTCTCCTCGCAGTGAGAGAGGTGGTGGCCCTCTTGCTGTATTCGGGGGCCGTGTTTGCCCTCTCCTCGCAGTGAGAGAGGTGGTGGCCCTCTTGCTGTATTCGGGGGGCCGTGTTTGCCCTCTCCTCGCAGTGAGAGAGGTGGTGGCCCTCTTGCTGTATTTGGGGGCCATGTTTGGCCTCAGTGTTGTGCAGGAACCAGGCAGCATGGAGACCTGAGCAGCGCGGGGCGTCTGAGCCCAGTTGTCCAGGGGCTGATTTACAGTGATGGGAGTCTGGGTTTTTCTTTCCTTGGGAAAACATTTTCTTGTGTAATTGGCAGTGGGCGAGAGAGAGGGGGGGGGGGGGGGGGGGGGGCGCTAATAAACAACCAGGGAGGGAGATGACGTCCCACCCCACCTCACCTCGCCCACTTCCTTTCTCTCTCTCTCTGTCTCTCTCTCTCTCTGTCTCTCTCTCTCTTTCTCTCTCCTCCCTCTCTCTCTGTCTCTCTCTCTCTCCTTCTCTCTCCCCTCTCTCCCCCTCTCTCTCTCTCTATCTCTCTGTCTTTTTTCTCTCCCCCTCTCTCTCTCCCCCCTCCCCCCCCCCCCCCCCCCTCTTCTCTCTCTCTCTCTCTCTCTTTCTTTCCTTAGCTTGCTACAGCGTTGACATGCACTCAGCCGGGGCCACCGCAGCTTCATATCTAATCTCTGATTGGTCACTTTCACTCCTTACATTTATTTAGTAATTTAGCTGATGCTCTTATGATGATACAACTTACAGGTTTTTACAACTCTGGCAACTGCTTGGCCTTAATCTCTCTCTCTCTCTCTCTCTCTCCCTCTCTATATCTATCTATCTATCTATCTATCTATCTATCTATCTATCTATCTATCTATCTATCTATCTATCTATCTATCTATCTATCATCTATCTATCTATCTATCTATCTATCTATCTATCTATCTATCTATCTATCTATCTATCTATCTATCTATCTATCTATCTATCTATCTATCTATCTATCTATCTATCTATCTATCTATCTATCTATCTATCTATCTATCTATCTATCTATCTATCTATCTATCTATCTATCTATCTATCTATCTATCTATCTATCTATCTATCTATCTATCTATCTATCTATCTATCTGTCTGTCTGTCTGTCTGTCTGTCTGTCTGTCTGTCTGTCTGTCTGTCTGTCTGTCTGTCTGTCTGTCTGTCTGTCTGTCTGTCTGTCTGTCTGTCTGTCTGTCTGTCTGTCTGTCTGTCTGTCTGTCTGTCTGTCTGTCTGTCTGTCTATCTATCTATCTATCTATCTATCTATCTATCTATCTATCTATCTATCTATCTATCTATCTATCTATCTATCTATCTATCTATCTATCTATCTATCTATCTATCTATCTATCTATCTATCTCTCTCTCTCTCTCTCTCTCTCTCTCTCTCTCTCTCTCTCTCTCTCTCTCTCTCTCTCTCTCTCTCTCTCTCTCTCTCTCTCTCTCTCTCTCTCTCTCTCTCTCTCTCTCTCTCTCTCTCTCTCTCTCTCTCTCTCTCTCTCTAGATAGAGCTGGTGGTCCTGAGTCTAGATTTCCCAGCTCCTTCAGGCTCCCAGAGCATTATGGGTGACAGCCAACACAATACCAAGAATGAACATGATAGGTATATATGTCGTCATGGTGGACATTACATGTTATGTTACAGTTACTTCATACCCTGACATGTTCAGCTGTGCTACTGCAGAAGTAGTATTGCAGTGTTATTGCTGAACTGTTGAACTGTTATTGATTTTAAAAGTCTCTTGTGTTGTGGAACATCCAGTAAGTGCTAACATTTAATTTGGTAGTCTGATTATTTTAGTATCAAATTGTTGTTTTTACAAAAACTCTTGCAAAGTAGTCTCTTGGCAGCCCAGGAGTTCAGAATCAGAGTCATTCACTCCAACTGCAGGTGGTTTTGTGTGAATCAACATCCAAGGGCAATGTTACTAGGTTTCCTTCTTCAAACTCAATACCTTTTTCTCTTTATTTCAATTATAAGTGACATGTTACTGCAATGTTAAATCAAAATCAAATCAATCACATGTATTTGTAAGGCCCGACAACACACGTTAATGTCCCCATGGGCCGGACACGTCTTCTTTAAACAAGTCAAGAAGAAACATCACAATAAATCAAGAACAAAACAAAAACACCATGAAATCCAAAATAAAATGTAAAATAAATAACTGAATGCAACATACCCCACGCGAAGGTAAGGAAAAACGGAATAATTTCAGGTAATTACATTACATATCTCTTGTTGTGGAATTAACACAACATTATGCATACTTTTGACAATAAATAAAATCAGAATTTGTTCTTACTTGTTTGGGTAAATATAATATATATATATTTATTTTTTGAAACCGATACGATATTTTCCGATATCACATTTTATTGCCGATATCGGCTGATAATATCGGTAGGCCGATAATATCGCACATCCCTAGAAAAAAGCACAACAGGCAATGTGGAGGAGAGAAACCTTAGAAGGGCCGTTCAAGGGGGGATCTCCCTTCTTAGATGTCGGGGATAGTAGTGTTGCTATAAAACAGGCGAAACAGTTGGTAAGCATGTACATATACGTGTAATGAAACACAAATAAGTACATGCAATAGCAACTGGGGTACATAAGAACATTTTGTAAGATTGAAAATAGAGCTATGGGGGCGACGTAGAGTCGAGAGGATTGCATCCTCCCGGCCATCACCACGGGACGTCCACCACTCTGGTCATCACCACGAGACATCCACTCACAGGGAGACAGGGAGACGGGGGAGATGTTGCTTTGAATTGTGTCAAACAGTAATTATTCTTAATTTGGGAGGCAAAATTACAGCAAAAAAAGAGACCTCCCTGTAAATCTCCTGTGCAATTAACAAAAAGGCTGTGGTTTGCTTTCCAGATTTGGACAGCATGTGTTTGAATAGAGTCAAACAAAAGGGTTTGACACATTCGGGAGTCGGCTGTAGCTAGAAGACTTAACGTGACCATCACTGTCTCAAGCGGTGGCCATGCTGGAACGAGGTGGGGTGGGGGGGGAAACTGTACATTGGAGGTGGTTGAGTGGGTGGGGTGGGGGGGGGGGGGGGGGGGGGGGGGGTTGGGTAGACGGGTGGGGGCAACTGTACATTGGAGGGGGTTGGGTTTGGACATTTACAGGGGCCAGTTTAGAATTGCAGTCTCCCGTAGGTGCTCTTTGAGAGTGGTTTTGAAAGCAGGTTCCTTTCACATTCCTTTACAGCTGTGGGTAGGGCGTTCCACATTGTGATGTGGCATAAATTGCGAAATGTGTTTAGTCCCTTGTTCGAGCCGAATCTGGGTTTGACATGATTTGTGGAGGTCCCTCTGGTGTTGTGGTCGTGGTATTCACTGACCTTTGGGAAGTATTTTGACATGTACATGGGTACCTGGGTGGTGTAGTGTATCTTGTAGACCAGGCCCATTGCAAGTTGCTGTACTCTGTTGTCTATTCTAAGCCATCCTAGGTTGTCAAAGTGGGCATGGGTGAGGTGGGTTCTAGGAGTAAGGTCAAGCAGTAGTCTGACCAGTTTGTTTTGTGATGTTTGTAATTTTGTTTTTAGCGCCTTTGAGGTGCTTTGGTACCATGAAGTGCAGGCATAGTCGTAGTATCCTTGAATGAGTGCTCCTACCAGAGTCTTCAGGGTATTCTTGTTTACCAGTGAGGAGATCCGGTACAAGAATCGAGTTCGTTGGTTGACTTTTTTGATTACATTGGATGCCATTTTGTCACAGGAAAGATTTGCCTCTAGGATGGAACCCAGGTATGTAATTTCATCTTTCCTTGTGACAATATCTTGCTTGCTGAGTTTGTTATTTGAACCGAAGAGAATGGACTCTGTTTTCCCCAGGTGTAATGATAGTTTGTTATCAGCGAGCCAGGTGCAGATTCTGCCGAGTTCCGAGCTGAGGGTTTTTTCAACCTGTAGCTTGTTCTTGTCAGAGACCAGCAGGGCTGAGTCGTCCTCGAACAGGAACAAGTTGCAGTCACAAGCTGACGACATGTCATTTGCATAAATTAGGAACAGTAACGGTCCTAGTATGCTTCCTTGTGGAACACCACAGCTCACTGGGGGGGGGGGGGGGGGGGGGGGGGAGGAAGGGTACCGTTTACCTCAACCATCTGTTCTCTCCCCTCCAGGTAGGATTGCATCCAGCTCACTGATAGACTATCAAAACCAATTGCGTTTAGCTTGTCAATCAGAATGGAGTGATTGACAGTGTCGAAGGCCTTTTGTAGGTCCAGCATGACCATGCCGCAGTATTTGCCCGCGTCCACCTCTTGTTTGATGTGGTCGTTCAAATAGAGAAGGCATGTGTCAGTGGAGTGGGATGTTCTGAAGCCAGATTGGAATTCGTAGATTCGATTTCTTTCCGCAAGGTACTTTTCGACCTGTTCGTATATTTTTTCCATGACTTTCGAGATGGAGGTAAGAATAGAAACAGGGCGGTAGTCGCCTGGGTCCAATTTGCTGCCCTTTTGTGCAGGGGGTTACTCTCGCAATTTTGAAGTCTTTGGGTATGTTTCCCTGTTTTATGGAGAGGTTTATTATGTGTGTGATGACTGGGGCGATGGCGGCTGCTGAGTCTCTGAGGAATTTGGAGGGGATATTGTCATGGCCAGTGGCCTTGTTTGGTTGTAGGGCGCTCAGTTTTTCTTGTACCTCAGCTGTTACCATTTCTAGTTTGAAGTCGTCTTTGCGGACCCCTAGGTTATTGTAGTAGTCTATGATGTGTTCTACCCCAAATGCCCTGAGTGGGAGGGTAGTTTATTTACCAGTGTTGTGGCTATGTTTGTGAATTTTCTTTTAAGTAAATGGCCACATCCAGCTTGTCTGTGATGAGCGTGTTATCTGTCTTTATGTTTGAAAATCTGGTTTTAAGTTTTTTACTGCAGCCTAGTTGATTATTGAGTAATTTCCAAAGTTCACAGGGTTTATTTTAGTTTTCCTCAGTTTTCCTCAGTTTTGTCATTTGTTATAGGAAATGCGCTTACCGTCTTCCCCAGAGTCAGACAAAAAGATAGATACCAATTTCCTCTCTGGCTTAGCACAAATTAATGGAAGCGGATAGGGACCACTAGCCTAGCTTAAAATTCAGTGAGGGGTGTTTTTGGCCGACAGCTAAGATAGCTGGTCCGTATCAACTTCCATTAATTTGTGCTAAGCTATAGGCTAGCTTGCAGCCGGACTGTGGTTTTGTTTGGAGGTGGTTAACCCTTTACCTGCACACTGTGGATTAAAGAAATTTGGTTTTGTGACCCTGTTTCTGCAGTTCTGTTTCGTATTCGCTCTCGCTCGGCATCACTAGTCTGCACTATCTCGCATATGTGCACGCGCACTGAATAAAGACCACAAATGTACCTTTAATCCCAATATTCGTCTGACCACACCCCTATCAGCTTACCCATATAAGCAGGGGTGGGGCCACCCACTCGCCTCCTTCTCGCTTTCACCACAAGGAAGAAGTGCCTCGGTAGATCCCCACACTTGACACCATGCTGGAAGAAAGAATTAGGAGCAGCTTTGGGAAACAAGGATACGTTGACATCATATCTTTATTTCTCTCTCACTATTTTCGAGAAAATACGGCGATATTGTCTTCGTACTGGAGTGTCTGGAAGATGATGATCATTCTAAAAATCCTCCACCGGTTTTCGTATTGGGAGTTCGTGCCGCTACATGCTTTTCCAACTGCAGTCCTTGCTGTGTGCTAGTTGCGGTAAAGGCACAGCTGGGCTGTAGGACGCGCCGCTGTTGTGAGACGCGGTGGGTTCCTGGTTCTGGTGAGTTATGTTTGCTGGCAGGCTTCACTTGTCTGTTAGTGCTATGGGGGCTACTTGACAATGTTTATGAAAACCGGCCCCAGGCTAGGGTCCTTTGTTCAGTCTCCTAGACGACAGAAGACCTTGGTCTGAAGCCATTTTAGTTTAACTAGTGGGCCGCGACCATTAACACTGGTGATCCCTGTGTGTTCTGGACGAGTGGATATCTCTCTGTCCCGTGTTAAGCCCCTTCTTTCATATCCAAATGAGAGTATTCCTTCACGAGGAGATATGTGCATGGATGTGCGATAGCTGCAGATCCATGTTCAAGTCAGCTACACAAGCCAGTTTGGTATTGTGCTGATTCCGTCGGGTGTTGGTAAAATCACAGTTGTAAAGCTGTGTGACATCTTGTTTCTCTTTTCGCTTAAAAAGTGAGGAGGGTTTTCAGAACGGCGGCCTGTCTGGGTGAGTGTTATGTCATTGTGTACAAAGTTCAGGTGATAGCTGCTTAGCTTACGGTTAGCCAGTCAGCTGTTAGCTGCGGTGTTAGCCTGCTGGGATCACTGCGTGGCCTACAGAGGTGGGCCTACTGTTAGCCAGTCAGCTGTTAGCTGCGGCGCTAGCCGGTTGTGATCACTAGGAAACGTTAGCTTGCTGCTATCGGACAAGGCCAGCGCGGGGTAGCTCCGGCTCTTCGCGCGCCGCCGCGCGCTTCCCTCTGGTCGCGTGCGCCGTTCGCTCGGCGTCTCGCGAGCAGGGGCGGTAGCGACCGACGGTTGGGGCGACCGTTAGCTTAATGCTACTCTGTTGAACGTGCTTTGATTATAACATGTTTTACACTCTTGACTACGACGTCATCCTTGACAGGGATGTTCGTCGACCCTGCCCTGAGCCTGGACGGGGATTGCGTCAACAAAGAGGACTGTAGCGACTGGTTGGAGCGACGACGCTGCCCAGTTCGAGCAACACAGGATCGGCTGTGTTGTCTACGGGGTCTTGAGTCTGCACTTCGCTGATCTACGTTCCGGGTAGGACAAGGTTTGACCAGACCTTATAACACGTCTTCTGGTTTTACTTTTCTAAATGTTTTGTGAATAACGATGTTTTCCCAAAACGTGTGTTGCTGCAATGCATTTAGGATACGACGCGAGTTATGTGTGAACTGTTTTTGTCACTGGCAGTTAGCTTCTCCGTGCAAATCGGGTTGTTGTTACAGATGTGAAAATGATCTGGTTGTTGTGTGAGAAACATCATGGTGTTTATATGTACCGTGTACTCACAACTAAGGTAACTAACCTATAAAGCTATGCTTAGTGACAAGTGAGTAAAAGAATGTTCTTTTCTCAGCCTGTGATGACAATGAACAGTGTGTTCACATATTAACAGGTTTTCCTGTTTTAACTGGCCGTATTAAGGGTAAAATAAGAGGATTGTGTTTCCCCCCGGTTCCCTGGGGACTTTTTCATCCTCCTATCAGACATGTTGTGCACTAAATTGTGTCTTTTGTGTGGTAGGGATGCGATGTAACCCTTAGCTTGATTGCTGAGGTTGTGCTAAAACTGCTGGAGAAACTTTATTTTCCTAAAAGAAAAGATTGTTTGGTCGCTGTCGTGTGTGCTTAGCAAGGCCTGTGGCCGATACTAATCGAGAATTATGTATTCTCTCATTATGAAAAACGGCGTTCCTCTGTAGAGTGTTTTTGCCATTTTTTGTAGGTGATGATGGGTTGTGTGTGTCATGTGACCTACAACTGGGTTGGACTGGCCACAGAAGCACATGTGTATGTTGGACCGGGGCTCTTAGAGAGCCCTCTCTATTCTGTGTTTTTTCCTTAGTAAAAATCAGATAGCAGGTTAGCTCATGCGCTGTGTGGAGCTGTCAAACGCTTCATAGAGCTGACCATGACTGTGTCATATTCTCTTTTTGTCATTACATCGTATCATGGGTGTGGGGTCGTAAAGGGGTGAACTGGTAACCTTTCCTCTCCCCCTTGTTTCTGTCGGTCAGGGGTACACCCCCTGTCCTTCAAGGTTCCTGTCACGTTGCGGTTCGGCACGTTACGGGGGGGGGGGGGGGGGGGGGGGGGGGGAGGGAGTTTCCTGGTCCCACGGCCTGGTATATTGGGCGTGTGCACCGCAGAAATTCCCCCGCCATAGAGTACGTCACCGTGCGCGTCTCTGTTGGTAGGACTTCCGTGTGCTGTTCAGGTCCATGTGATGGATCTGTTTCGGGGGGGTGGTCAGGGCTCCTCCTCACCAAGCGCCTTTTCGGGCCTTCTGTGAGTTCGGACTCCTCCTTTCCATGTGAGGGAGCCTCCATCAGAGTACAGAGCCTTCCTCCTCAGATTGTTAAAGTGAGTGGACCCTCTAGAAGGTGTCCTATTCTATTGTGTATGTATTCGATTCAATTCGATTATTGAGTGTGTATGGGTTCAGTGCCTCTTCCCCGGAGAGCCCTAAAACCAATTTTTTACATGGCTCAAGGTGCAATATATTCTTTTCAATCTGTACAGCTCGCGTGGGAAGTCTCTCTGGGGATCCCCGTCTCCTTCCTATGGGAGGGTGGTGGGATGTAAAAATGTGAATTTTTTTACCCCCGGCTGTGTAGACTGGGATACATACTGTTGGTGCTTCCTTCTTTTCTATTCAAAAAGTGTTGGAGTTAGGAAGTGTCACACCCCTCTTGTCGTTCCCCTGGGCGCCTTGGGGATTCAATGACAGGTTTAAATAGCCTGTTCATTGATTGGGGTGTGTCCCGACGCACGTATAGTGCTAGCTCGCTGTAAACAGGCGACTGACTGGCACGCCTTGGTTGCTTGAGGTTAAAACAGCGTTTTTATAAAGCAACTGAGATGGGGGTTTTTCCTCTTCCGACGACCACATCCCACGACCTGGGTTGGTTATCGACGGATTCTCGTTCATGTCTGGGGGATGATGACGGAATGGATCTGAACATATGTAGAGGGGTCTCACGCCCTTTGGGTGGGCCACCAGGCGCGGTTCGCCCGAACGTCTGGGTGGCGCCTTCTTTTCATGTTAAGATCGACACGCATATCTGCCCTTTCTCCTGGAGTAGGCATGTCGACGTGGTTAGGGCACGGGACTGGTTCTGGTCACGCTGGTCCGGATCAGTTGAACCCGTTGTCCGCCGGGGATGCAGATCTGCTGTTCTGGTACCCTGAGGGACTTGGGCTTTTTTCAGGGGGAAAAATGCCAGGTCGGTCCGGGTGTCACAGGTTTAAGCGCTATGGAGACCCTGGTTGGGTACGTTTTTACTCAGCACTGTCGTAATGGCTTACGGCCATGCCATCCTGTACACGCTCGATCTCGTCGGATCTCGGCCGCTACACAGGTTGGTCCTGGTTAGTACTTGGTTGGGAGACCGCCTGGGAATACCAAGTACGGTGTGCTTAGGGGCTGGTTCTCCATTCTTTTTCGCTCCTCTCTCACGCATGGCGAAGAGGGGCCTGTGGGGGTGGTTTTTGACCTCCTCTGGTGACCCTGTGCTTCCCGTACCGCCAGGCCCGGTCCGAAGTACTGTTTCGTCGACCCGTAGGCCTGGGTTAACCCTTTTTTGAAAACTGAAACACTTGTACTGCGGTATAGCCGGTGTATACCCGCAGGTGTGTTTTGGAGTTTTTTCTTGAGGGGTTATAGGAACAACCACCGCATTGGGTAACACCAAGGTGGTTGATTCCCTGGTGTGTTGGAGCAGTGTCAACTCCCGGGTTCACCGTTTGAGGGTGCCCCTGCACGTTCATGACGTCTGCCAATCGTGTCAGCCTTCTCTGCCTCGACCCCTCTGGGTGGGTTTTTTTAAATGGAGGCTTGGTCATGCAACACCGCCAGCTTACGCTCCTTCCGCCGGGGCGGCTGTGTTCAGCTGTCCCCTCTGGCGCCTGTCTCGTCCGCAGTCTCCAGGCTAGGGTTAATAGCCTGTTGCCTGGTTTTTCCCCGGTGCGCTGCCTGCTTCCGTTGGTTAACCTTTTTTGTGTGCTTACGGCCATGCTGACTGCCTGTTGCAGGGTCAGTGTGCCAGGCGGTGTACTATTGGGGGGACGGGGCCCGCTCGGCTGAGGGGCCTTTGTCCGAATACGCTGGCGATGTGGGGGGCGGGGCACTACGTGCCCACCTGGTGGGGTCTTGATGCTGGCATCATGGATTTCTCCGGGCCCCCATTCCAGGGAGTCCAGTCCTTTTGGTGGGTCTGGGTCTTCCTTCGCGCTCCGCTGCTACGGCCTTGCCACGGGGTTGGGTTTGCCCTTGACCCCGTGATTCTGGGGGCAGTAACGAGGTTGTTCCTCCGTTCGTTCCCGGGTGGCATGCGGGTTGTGCGTGTGTGTAGTCGTGGGGTCAAGCCACGGTCTGCTCACCCTGTCCGTTGAGTTGCTTGAGTGCCTCTTCGCACGGTCGGGTCCGTCGCCCTCCCGTGAAGCCCCTAATAGGGGGGGTGCCCTCCATTAGGGTGGGTCGGGGGGCTCGGCCCTCCCTGTTCTGATGGTTGTGGGGGGCTGTCAGCGGGGTGTATTTGTCGGCCGTTGGCTCTCGCTCGGCCTCCCTTGTGCAGACTAGTGATGCCGAGCGAGAGCGAATACGAAACAGAACGTTAGGTTATGACTATAACCAAGTTCTGTTAGTATAGCGACGCTCGGCATCCGACGCCGCTGCAGCCTTTGACCTCGCCTTGTGGCGAAAGCTTGGGAAGGAGGCGAGTGGGTGGCCCCACCCCTGCTTATATGGGTAAGCTGATAGGGGTGTGGTCAGACGAATATTTGGATTAAAGGTACATTTGTGGTCTTTATTCAGTGCGCGTGCACATATGCGAGATAGTGCAGACTAGTGATGCCGAGCGTCGCTATACTAACAGAACTTGGTTATAGTCATAACCTAACGTTATATAGCATACTGGCCAATCGCGTCTCGCTCTGCCATTATGAGATATCATCTCTCCAACACCTACTGTGCCCATGGAAAATGTTTACATGCACCCCACTTGCACGTGACCACGCCCTTCCTGTTTCTTTCCATCCGTGGAGCTGCTATATGCACTTCAACCAGGTGGAACGTTGTTATGAAGCAAAGGGAGAAATTACGCAATGTTGGAGTTTCGCCAGAAGTACGCCAGCCCCTGGACCCTTCTCGGCACGTCCGGACGGATCGTTGGTCCTGTTCTGAACTTTCCTCATCTTTTGGCAGTGGACCGATGGACTATGCGCAGCGTTTGGCAGTCGAGCCACGCTGCGCTCAGGTAGGACCGACGCTGACAGGCGTTGGTACTAGCGTATTCAATACTACTCGTTGTCCCGTGAGACGACCGGGCGATGTGTTGGCGCGGGGGGGCTGGGTATTTGTTGAATGTTTTCCAATTATCCTGGCGCGCGCAGCTACTGCTAATGCTAATGTTTTGGGGCTCCGTTCCATGTGTCCCGCCGGGACTGTCTCCAGTTTTCCCTCCGCTTAACCATTTCATTACTGACGGTCAATCGGTGTATAATGTTGGGGGTTTGGCTGGGGCTTATTTACCCTTTATACGGGTGGATGGCCTGACGACAGGTGTGCATTTATGGATCTATGAATTGAAAATGGGGGACCCTGATGTAGTGTGTAATGTGCATCCCCTTAACAATTGTGTGTATTGGGCCGTGGTAAGTGTGCCCATTCTGCAATCTGTTAATGGAGTTTTCGTTCATTCATTCATTTATCCCTTACACGGGTGCACAGGTGTGCCGCAGTGGAGGTTATTGCATGACTACTAGTCACGAAGCAGTGCTTCACTAGTATTAGACTTTGGTCAGCAGCCGCCACTGGTGTTCCATGCTTAGAGAAGCAGGTGGCATCGGTCCTTTGCCCTGACATGGTAAAGCGGTATCCCGTCCGGCCAACGCCAAGAGGCGAGTCGGCCCGGCAGGTGGCTGAGTGGGCTGATGAAGCTTATACCACCGCAGTACAGAATTAGCGGCAACTAATGACATTGCTCAATTGGCTGTTTTTCTGTCAAAAATGGTGGGGCCTTAGGGCCAGCCGACGTCAAAACCATCGTGCAAGGTTTTGAGGTTATTCAGCTTTTGACCCAGCCGCAAGCTATAACCGCAGGGAGGGCTAGGATGCTGTCAACGCTTGTTCACAGGCATCTTTGGTTGGAGCAATCTCCCCTTGAGGAGGAGAGGAGGGTTCTCCTCCTCAGGGCTCCCCTCTCCGCGGATGGACCTTTGGTCTGTCCACGGAGGCGCGGGCGGTATTTGACCTGGGCTCCACGCCGCCCCACACCACGCAGCCAGAGGTGAGAGCACGGCCTCGCCAGCGGCTGCGGTGAGGCCCCGGCCAGCGGCCATGTGTCCCCCGCCTGAGATGACCTGGACACAAAGAGAACAGGTGGTCACGGTGCCGACAGCCTCGGCGGCCGAGGGATCGGCTATATTAGATGGGTACGCCCTGAAAAACCGTTGCCATCTAGCTGTGTCTAGCACGCTCTCCGGTTACTCCCCCCCCGCTACACTACGGGACTCAAGGCTCTGATTTGTCCCCTTTGGCTGCGGGCCGCATTCTTCCAGTGAAGCGCAAGCGGCCCCACATATCGCTTCTCATGGAGACAGGGGCTGACACCCAGTTGCTAGCTAGGCCTGGGTCTGTCTATGAGAATGCTGTGCTGTCAGGAGGCTCCCACGCCACACGTCCTGCGTCTGTGTTTGGTGAGCCTGGTGTTGTATCTGTCGACAGAGCAGGGTTCCCTGTATCTAAACAATTTTGTCAGAGGGGGAACCCTGGGCCCAGGAGGTCGCAGCATGGATTCCCCCAGCCCCGCCCTCGCCAGGCCGGGTATTACGTTAGTGCCTCCCCCGGCCGGACGTCCGACGGTGGTCAGTCAGGCATGTGTAATTTGGGTGGTAGTAATATCACTACAGGGCTACGGTGTGTAGGGACTCACCCTATCGGGCAGTGTGGGGACCACACGCCATGCATGTCCAGGTGCAGTGCAGGCTGTCCCCAGCAAGCTAATCCGGGAAGATGCTCAACGGGGGAGCCTCTGTCACCAGGGGTTATGGTCGCTCCCCCCGTATCAGACCGGCCCTTTCTGTCGGGGTCCCCCCCTTGGGTGTGATTGCCTCGTTGGTAGAGTCAGGGTGCGATATCCCGGCTCCGCGAGACACCCTGCTCGCGCGGTTGGCGAGTCCAGGGTTGACAACGCACAGCGGGAGGGACTGGGCCACCTGTCTACGATTCTTAGCGAACCGGCGCCAGTTGGCGGCGGGGGCGCTTTGGGATTTTTACCACGTATGGCTACAGTAGTGCCATATATCGGTGTGGATGGAGATAATGCTGAGGGCGGGGCTTGTGTTACAGTTTGCACACCCCCACCCTCCGTTTTTGGGTTTGGTATAGACTATTGTCAGAGTCCGCGGCAGTGACAGCCCTGGCCGAAGAGATGAGTGGCGTTTACTACCGATATTCTCTGGTGCCCTGGAAGGTTCAGATTGTGACCGTCAACCACCTGTTAAGCGCTATCAGAGTTCTGGAAGCGCTACTGGTTCACCTCCATAGACCTGAAGGATGCGTATTTCACATCCCGATCTTCCCTCCTAGGACATACCTACGCTTCCTGTTTCAGGGCTTAGCGTACAAGTACCAGAGGCTGCCGTTCGGCTACTCTCTGGCTCCTCGCATCTTCACCAAGTGTGTGGAGACCGTGCTGGGGCCTCTGCGTCGTCAGGGGATACGAATTTTCTACCCTAGACGACGTTCTGGTCCTCAGCCGGTCAGAGGAGATCATCAGGTCTCATACCAGGCAGGTGGTGGAATTCCTCACCAGCCTGGGTTTTGCTGTAAACTGGAAGAAGAGTACTCCTCTTCCCAGTCAACGGGTGGAGTACTTGGGCTTAATTCTAAGCTCAAGGTCTATGTGGGCATCCCTCTCAGAGCGGCGGCGAGATGATATTCTCGGCGCGCTCGGGAGGTTCCGTCCTGGCGGGACGGTTACGACGCTGTCCGTGATGCGCCTGCTCGGTATTATGGCATCTGCTCAAGCTGTGGTCCCTCTTGGCCTCCTCTTCATGAGGAGGATACAGAGGTGGGTTTTTCAGTATGAAAATAGACCCTGTGAGAGTCAAGTGGAAGCAGCTGAAGGTTCCCATGGCAGCAGGCTGTCACACGTCACAGTCTTCACCGACGCCTCCCTCACGGGATGGGGGGGGACGTGTCGGACCGACGCAGTAGGGGGCAGCTGCCAAGGACCATGCTGCCCGGTCTGCACTACATATCAATGTGGCAGTGCTTCTAGTCCTCGGACAGCTCGGCCATCATGTGATGGGCGAGCATGTTCTGATCAGGACGGATAGCACGACGTCGGCATCATATATCAACAGACAGGAAGAAGTACGCTCCCCCTGTCTCCGCCAGGCGGCGGCCGATTCGGTCCGTGGCCGCCCGGGATTCTATACGCGTTCCCCCCCATACACCTGATAGTTCAGCTGTTTGGGCGGTTACATCAGGAGCGCAGGACTTTGATCCTGGTCGCGCCGGACCGGGGCACAGCTGTGTGGTTCCCGGCCCTGATTCAGCTCTTGGTGGCCCCGCCATGGCCTGTTCTGTGGTCACCGCGGGCCCTCTCTCAGGCACGCAGAACTCTGTTTCTGCCTCCTGTTCTGGGGCAGCCTCTAATGGCTTGGCTTCTGAAAGGGTGAATCTGGAGCGGATGCGTCTTAACTCTACTGTGGTTAAGGGGACTCGGTGCTGTCCTTTCTCCAGTCTATCCTGGATAGGCGGTCGGCCTCGACAGTGAAGGTATACGCCGCAGCTATATCTTCTTATCATGTGGGCTTGAGGGCAGAACACTGTTCTGCCGCCCTCTCGTGGGACGTTCCTGCTTGGCGCACGGCGTCTCAAGCCTGTGGAACGTGTTCTGTCTCCAAGTCAGGACCTCCAACTGTTCCTGGAAAGGCTGTTGGGGGCCCTGTTTGAGCCTCTTCAGCAGGCGCCATTGGATCGTCTGTCTTAAGACCGCGTTCCTTTGGCCATCACCTCCGCTAAACGCGTGGGTGAGCTGTGTGCTCTCTCATGCGGTCAGAGTACCTGTCTATTCGGGCTGATAGCAGGCGACTCTGTGGCCTGATCCGGCCTTCGTGCCAAAGAATATCCGGAGCTTTATCGCTCGAGGGATATTGTGCTTCAGGCGTTTCACCCTCCTCCTCACACTAGTGAGTTGGAGGCAAGCCTTCACCTGTTGTGTCCTGTCCGTGCGCTGAAGGTTTACCCTAGTCGCACGCAGGATCTCAGGGCTACTGATCAACTGTTGTTTGTTACGGTGGCTCTCACGCGGGTAAGGCGCTGTCCAAGCAACGCCTGTCACATTGGTTATGCGAGGGCTTTGCCCTCTGCTACACTTGGCCGGACAGGTTCCCCCCGCAGGCGCCAGGGCGCACTCCACTCGTGGAGTGGCGGCCTCCGCTGCCCTGTTGGGGGGGGCCTCGGTGGAGGACATCTGCGCTGCGGCCTCCTGGTCCTCCCCGGGTCCTTTTGTTAGGTTTTACCTCATGGACATGACTGGGGGTTCTGTCTCCTAGGCAGTCCTGAGGTCCGGGACCTCTCCTGCATCCCGCCATCAGGTGGGCTAGCAGGTGTGTGTGGGTGTGGACCGCGTGGTGCTGTGTCACACGTGGTCCCGCTTGCACTGTGCGTTCTGGGGTGCCTGGTTCTCTTTTTCGCACATTGGTTGTAGTTGACTGCCTCCCCCCCTTCGTTAGGATGGGCGGGTGGACGGGACTCCCCTCCTCCCTGGCGGGGGCTTACGGGCCCTCAGGGGGTGCATTTGACGTGGCCAGGCATCCACTCTGCCCCTTTTGATCTCATAATGGCAGAGCGAGATGCGATTGGCCAGTATGCTATATAACGAAGGTTATCCTATAACCCTAGTTATATGAATACTGGCTGAGCGTCTCGCTCTTCAGCGCCCTGAGGTCCCTTGGCTGTTTTCCACGTATGGAATTCAAACTTGGAAGGGTGTGGACGTGACCACGTCCGGTGTCTTGTAGAGGCACGCACGGGAGTAGGCGTGCAAGTGGGGTGCATGTAAAAAATTTCCACAGGCACAGTAGGTGCTGGAGAGATGATATCTCATAATGGCAGAGCGAGACGCTCAGCCAGTATTCATATAACTAGGGTTATAGGATAACCTTCGTTTGTTGCCTGTAGATTAATAATGCAGTACTTCATCTGACCACCGAGAGGTCATGTTACACCACTACAACCTTTACAATTGCAGATTAGAAGTCAGTCTTTCTTCAAAATAGCAAGTACAAATGGATGAAATAACATATTATCTTTTCAATTTATAAATTTTATAAATTTGGCACATTATGCTTTATTTTATTTTAGGCGGAAAATGGCAAATGCATTTTTATTTGTTAATAAACTGTTCATTAACCATTTAAAGGTTAATCAACTTTGAGCTAAGAAACACATAAATGGAATTTGTCATTAATCAATAGTAATTGTAATGAGCTATAGATAATATTCAGCCGCTAGATGTCGCACTAGAGCACCAGCATGTCATCTATCCAATCGGGTGCATTCCACGTGGGGAGATGGTAAGTAGGGATGGGATACATGCCGTCATGTATATACGGCATGTATCCATTTACAAAACATAAATTTTGGACCCGCCAAAAGTTTAATCAATTAATCAATTTTTTTATTCCCCACCTTTCTAAAAGCTCTGTGGATTTATTATGTTTTTATTCTTTTAATGATTTCTCTACATAAAAATGTTATCTATACGCAGTGTTTCTCAACTGGTGGGTCGCGACCCAAAAGTGGGTCGCGGGACCATTTTGAGTGGGTCGCGAATGTATGTGTAAAAAAAGAAGAAAAAAAAAGTTTTATTTTTTTATATATATATATTTTTTAACTACCTATCTTTGTGAAAGTGGCTTCTCAGCTCTGGTCCAGCTGAAGACAAAGCAGAGGAACAGATTGGACATTGAGCATGACCTCAGAGTTGCTTTGTCTACCATCACCCCAGACTTTGAGACTCTTGTCAGGAGCAAACAACATCCCCAGTTATCCCATTCATTCCCTGGGATGTTAAGCTAAGAAATCTGCTAAGAAGGATATATTATTTATTATTATTATTTTATTTCATTGTGTTTTTAGCCCTAGTTGCACTTTTGTTGCAACCCCAGTTATCCCATTAGTTCCCCCAAACTTACTGTAGAGAAGTCTGCTAAGAAGCATAATATTATTTATTATTATTATTATTTTATTTCATTGGATTTTTAGCCCTAGCTGCACTTTTGTTGCAACCCCAGTTATCCCATTAGTTCCCCCAAACGTAGGTTTGTTATGTTAAGCTAAGAAGTCTGCTAAGAAACATATATTATTTATTATTTTATTTCATTGGATTTTTAGCCCTAGCTGCACTTTTGTTGCAACCCGTTATCCCATTAGTTCCCCCAAACTTAGGTTTGTTATATTAAGTTAAGAAATCTGCTAAGAAGCATATTTAATTTCATTGGGTTTTTAGCCCTAGTTGCACTTTTGCTGCAATTCTTTGTGTTTATTTCATGTTTTTAACAGCAACATTTTTTTTTGAAATAAATCATAGTGGTTAAAAGAATTGGGTCGCGTCTTAATGACTAAGGAAAATGTTGGGTCCCGAGGCTAGACCAGTTGAGAACCACTGATCTATAGCACCTTTAAATAATTTAAGAAGACTGAATAATGATGATGATATTCCGCACAGAATTAGATAATATAACAATCGGCAACACGCTATTTAGGTAAAGAAGCCCTGGTCGAGGTTGTATTTCTATCGCTCAAACATGTGGAACTTCAGAGCACAATGATTTATAAAGATGGAGCTGACTGGGATGTGAAGCTTCACACATGGGTTCTAAGGTCATTGGCTGGGAGACAGAGGGCTTTTTATTCAAACAGAGTTACATGTATGTGAACAGGTGAGGGAGGTACAATGACCTCATGGTGGTTCTAGTGCTAAAGCTTCATGGTGGTTCTAGTGCTAAAGCTTCATGGTGGTTCCCCAGATAGCAAAAGGTGTTAATTCAATGTTGATTTATGGTCAAAATGCTTGATTTTTGGTTAAGGTCGACGATTGATGGTGAATCACCCATTAACCGATGAAGCAATTGACTAATGTTGAAAACATGTCATTGAATCAATATTGTTTTGTGGTTGCATTTTAATGATTGAAATGCCAATATCTAATAAATGTTGAATCAACGTATGCTGCTCAACGTATGCTGTCGTCATTGTCTCATCACCCAGACTGCACTGCACTTGTGCCCCGCCTCCCAGAATGCACCTGTGCGGCAGCTTCCTGGCAGCTAGCTACCTCATGTCTCTCTGCATAGTTAAGACTGGTGAGTACTGCATGGCAATAATGTCGATTATGTTGTATGTTGTATGTTGTATGTATGCTTTCGATTGCAAACGCCAGTGGAGTAGTGCCGTGTTCGTTTTTACATGGTAGAGAATATTATATTAACCGTTATGCATGCCTGCTAGCTGAAGCTAATTTAGCTAGTAGCGTTAGCAGTTAGCTATAATGTTTCTTGATTTTGGTGTTTAGTGATATCCACCTGTTGCATATAAGAATATAAGAGGCCAGGTATCAACGTTAGCTCCCGGAACGATAGCCAGTTAGTTAGCACCAGCCAGGTATCAACGTTAGCTCCCGGAACGATAGCCAGTTAGCCAGCACCAGCCAGGTATCAACGTTAGCTCCCGGCTAACTGGCTATCGTTCCGGGAGCTAACGTTGATACCTGGCTGGTGCTAACTAACTGGCTATCGTTCCGGGAGCTAACGTTGATACCTGGCTGGTGCTGGCTAACTGGCTATCGTTCCGGGAGCTAACGTTGATACCTGGCTGGTGCTGGCTAACTGGCTATCGTTCCGGGAGCTAACGTTGATACCTGGCTGGTGCTAACTAACTGGCTATCGTTCCGGGAGCTAACGTTGATACCTGGCTGGTGCTGGCTAACTGGCTATCGTTCCGGGAGCTAACGTTGATACCTGGCTGGTGCTGGCTAACTGGCTATCGTTCCGGGAGCTAACGTTGATACCTGGCTGGTGCAGGCATACAGGCCGGGCCTGTCTCTCTCCCTCCCTCCCTCATGTGTTTGTGCTTAAAACAGTGAATGATGACCGCATGTTCTCAGAGCATTTTCAGAGCACTGTTAAACTGTTAAATGGTCATTTTAAAACTAATATAAGAAATTAATGTATAGTGGTATATTTATGAGGGGAAAGCATATTTGCAACAACTTTTAACATTTATACAGGTAGGTTATTGATAACTAATTCTGTTATGAGTGTCATATTACAGTGACATTCATACAGTATCCTTTGATTTCACATAATTTAATTATTATTTCACAATAAAATGCTGTAATCAAAATCCTCTGTAATATCACATCAGATTTTGTAATCTCACAATAACATAGCAATATTTCACATTTAATTATTATTTCACAATAATAGTAATCAAAATCGAAAGACCATTTGCATATTATTGGTATCTAGGGACATCTATGGACCTCAGGGAATGTATTCACATTGTCAGAAATATTGTGTCTATTGCTTATTTTTATAACGTGATTTTTTCTGTGGCTTATCTAAATACTAATTTAATGCTATGACTATGTTTATATCGCTATATGCTTCATCTCCCCTTTAAGCTTAGGCACTCTTTCGAAGTTGGTTAAGGTTAGAGTTTGTCTTAGAGCATGGCGATAGAACGCCAGGTAGTTTGCAGGCTGTTTGGCGTGCCACTGGTCCTGCTAATGTTGAATGAATGAATGAAAACTTTATTTAACAGATTGCAGAAGGGGTACAATACAGTATGGCTCAATACACACAATTGTTAAGGGGATGCAGACCAGAGAAAGACGTTTTTGTCTCGTTTACATCAGGGTCCCCCATTTTCAATTCATAGTGACATTTATGACATACACATGATGACATTTATGGCATAGGGAGGGACATACATGACATACAGATAGTATATAGTTAGACGTTTGGTTATATGCATGGTATTTTCTAATGAACAATATAACAATAATATAATAATGAACTCTCTTGATATTGATCAAAATGTAGAATTATGCAAGTGTTTCACCCTGCACATTGCAATGCAGCACATTAATCAGGACCCTCCCCCCTTTTTTCTTTCTTTTTCCAGAATCACGTACCAGTTTCAAGAAGCCGCACGTTGCAGCAATTGAAGCAAAGACCTGTTCTAGCCAAGTAAATACCACAATTTATGTACCATTACATTGACTATATAGTTAGACGTTTGGTTATATGCATGGTATTTTCTAATGAACAATATAACAATAATATAATAATGGACTCTCTTGATATTGATCAAAATGTAGAATTATGCAAGTGTTTCACCCTGCACATTGCAATGCAGCACATTAATCAGGACCCTCCCCCCTTTTTTCTTTCTTTTTCCAGAATCACGTACCAGTTTCAATAAGCCGCACGTTGCAGCAATTGAAGCAAAGACCTGTTCTAGCCAAGTAAATAGCACAATTTATGTACCATTACATTGACTATTAGACGTTTGGTTATATGCATGGTATTTTCTAATGAACAATATAACAATAATATAATAATGGACTCTCTTGATATTGATCAAAATGTAGAATTATGCAAGCGTTTCACCCTGCACATTGCAATGCAGCACATTAATCAGGACCCTCCCCCCTTTTTTCTTTCTTTTTCCAGAATCACGTACCAGTTTCAAGAAGCCGCACGTTGCAGCAATTGAAGCAAAGACCTGTTCTAGCCAAGTAAATAGCACAATTTATGTACCATTACATTGACTATATAGTTAGACGTTTGGTTATATGCATGGTATTTTCTAATGAACAATATAACAATAATATAATAATGGACTCTCTTGATATTGATCAAAATGTAGAATTATGCAAGCGTTTCACCCTGCACATTGCAATGCAGCACATTAATCAGGACCCTCCCCCCTTTTTTCTTTCTTTTTCCAGAATCACGTACCAGTTTCAAGAAGCCGCACGTTGCAGCAATTGAAGCAAAGACCTGTTCTAGCCAAGTAAATAGCACAATTTATGTACCATTACATTGACTATATAGTTAGACGTTTGGTTATATGCATGGTATTTTCTAATGAACAATATAACAATAATATAATAATGGACTCTCTTGATATTGATCAAAATGTAGAATTATGCAAGCGTTTCACCCTGCACATTGCAATGCAGCACATTAATCAGGACCCTCCCCCCTTTTTTCTTTCTTTTTCCAGAATCACGTACCAGTTTCAAGAAGCCGCACGTTGCAGCAATTGAAGCAAAGACCTGTTCTAGCCAAGTAAATACCACAATTTATGTACCATTACATTGACTACAGCACCTCATCACTATGTCATCTTATTCTCGGGCTAAAAGACGTAGAGTCAACAAATTACTGAGAGAGACAGAGCAGGCTATCCTCACTGATTATAAGTTAATTGTTGCTGCTAATTCAAGGACAAACCATCACTCTTTAGAGAACTACAACACCCCATCTGGTGTTTCACAGCGTAGACAGATGGCCGGCGATGACGGGCAGCTTATGAAAGGCAAGTCTATTGGACATGGTGTAATTCCTCGTGTGATTTGCTGCTTATTTTTATTTCTCACTTAATGATTTTAACTCTTCTTCTGAAGACCTTACCATCCAGAAGAATAATTCAATGCTTGCTGAATTACTTGTCGTGGTGAAGGATCTATCCAGAGATGTGCAGTTCATCAAGACCGAGTTGGCTGAGGGCAACATATCTGGTGGGACCAGGGGACACGGGGTGGCCACCACAACCACTATGCTCCCCTTCCAGCTGCCAATCGCCAGTGAACAAGACTTCAATGAGGCAGAATCATTACTGATGGAGCAATCAGTCCGTCAAAAGATGGTAATTTATTGAACTGCATTCATTTATCAAATGTAGATCGTTTCAGTGTGGTCTTGTTCAGGGGAAAAATGTGTTTAGCACTTTCTAGTTCAAAACGTGTTAGAGCTTGTATATCTGCTATTTATGAAACGTTTTGAAATTGTTCAAATATACCGTTTACATATGGACAGGAGGGTTAATGTGGTTAAACCTAATGACTGGCATGGGCTGGAATATCAGTGCATGCATAAAGTGTGTGTATAAACAAGTTGGTTGCTCTGTGTTCATAAAATAAACGTTATGCTGTTTCTAACGCAGGGCCTTCATTTTCTTCTCTCTGATTTAGATTTCTCGCCTGGCTTTGGTAGGAGGCACCAATTCAGAGAACCTGATCAGACTGATGTTGAAAACTGCTATGACCAACGCCCTGGCCAGTGGGTTCAACTGGGCTGGAAAGAAAGACAAGCGTTGTTCAGAAAGCAAGAAGCCATTCAAGCACACCACACTACAAGCCTGCATGTTTGGTGAGCTTCCTCCCCTGCAAACTACTTCATAGGTTAAGTTTAGGTAGTGAGGTGGTGATGCTGGTGATGCTGGTGATTCAGAATATAATTATGCTGTTGCAAAAACTTAAAAAAAAAGTGTTATGTTGGAATAAAGTGATGAAAGTGCAACCTATAAGAAATGGAAAACGTAATTGGTGAGCTTTAGAGGTGCATGGATACACATTGTATTGCCTAGATGGTGTCAGGCTAGGCGATTGCTTAATTCTCTTTCCTGTCCAGTCTAACTGGATGCTGACTGTAGCTTGTTACTGTAGACCTACAGAGTGAGTAATTGAGTGATTAAAAAAAATCGCACTTGTGTGAAGTGAGGGGTGCTCTTATCATCGTACATCATCTCACCCACCTCTCTTCCTCACTTTTTTATTTTTGTGTCTATCAGCTGCTGCTCGACAGTTTTACCCCAAGCTGACCGACCAGGACTACAGCGAAACTGTCAAGAAGTGGCTTCGTTATGCGCCAGACCGGGAGGGAGGCATCTCAAGGAACCGAAGTGACCCAAACTTAAGTCAAGCGAACCAGAGTCAAACTTAGGGTACCCCAGCACAGCACACACTGTTTCCCTGGTTCATACAGTACAAGGAATTACCCTCATGGACACTGTTCTTCCATGGACGGCATCTACTTGAATGACTTATGCTGCTTCAGCCTGTTCTTGGAACCGAAGTGACCCAAACTTAATTGTCAAGCGAACCAGAGTCAAACTTGGGGTACCCCAGCACACTGTTTCCCTGGTTCATACAGTACAAGGAATTACCCTCATGGACACTGTTCTTCCATGGACGGCATCTACTTGAATGACTTATGCTGCTTCAGCCTGTTCTTGCAGTGTTTATTTTTTTTATTTTTTATTTTAACCTTTATTTACCCAGGGTAGGTTCGCTGAGCACGGATGCTCTTTTTCAGCTACGCCCTGCTTCACATTTACAGAGTTCCAGTCACACCTGGGAGCTGCCCAGGCCTAACAAAATTAATAGTTGGTTTCAGGTTGCCGACCGACCCTGCCGATTTAGGTGCGACCCAATATATTTTATGAGTTTTTAGAAAAAATTATAAAAAAAAAAAAAAATCCTTTTTTTTTTTTTTTTTTTTTATAAAGTTTCATAGAAATCTTAGTCAAACATTTAGTATTATGGATATTAAACATGCTGGCAGAGTACATGCATCCATGTTGTTGTGAACATTTTAATTAAATAAAGAAATTCCCTATCCATAGTCGCCGTGGGAAAGAATAAAATAAAAAAATAAAATTAAATAAATTCCCTACCTACCCATGGCCAAACTGACAACCAACCTGAAACCAACTATTAATTTTGTTAGGCCCCAGTACAACCACAGTCTGACACTGTTGGCCACTGAGCAACTCCACTGGAGCAGTTGGGGGTTTAGTGCCTTGCTCAAGGGCACTTCACCGGTTGGTGTTAAGGGTATGGGAGAGAGTTATATGGGAGAGAGTTATAGAAACATTAGGGGTGTAACGGTACACAAAATCCACGGTTCGGTACGTACCTCGGTTTTGAAGACACGGTTCGGTATTATTTTCGGTACAGTGGGGGGGGGGGGGGGCTTTTCATTTATCTATTTATTTAACTGTATTAAACAATATAAAACGAATTGGCCATAATTGACTGAGCAAACTAATGCTTACTGCTGTAACCTACTAATAACATTTAAGTAAATCTGAAGATTATTATATAGCAGATGCCTTGGAGGATAAGTCGTGGACAACTGTAGATCATCTAAGCTCCACTGTGTTTAAATTCAAATCCTATGCCATTGTTATTTAACCCTTGTGTCTGAAAACTAAAGTATTATACTCTTATTAGGGGACTAAATTGAAAAACTCCATAAAAAGATTATGTTGAAATAATTTCCCACTTTCTTTTCCATAAATATTTTATTCAACTTCAGCCCTGATCATAACCATTTTTTATATTATTTTTGTAATGAAATACTGCCACTTTTCTGAAAAGAGTTGTTAAATATGACAAAAAAAAGAATATGTGGTGGTTATGATCGGGCTGAAGTGGAATAAACAATTTATGAAGAGTAAAAAAAAAATACAAGATAATTAAAAGATTATGCCACATATTATGTTGGCTACAAACATAATCACTGCAAAGTTATCAAACAAATACGAATCTGATCAGACACAAGGGTTAAGTTGTTGTTCCCTTTCTAATTTCCTCAAACATCTAGTCTAGTTAATGTGATCAATATTATTTGACAATTGATGCTTTTTGTTGGACATTTCAGTCAGTAGTGAGCTCATACTTTGAGCTCATAAATTTATAGTTAAAATGATTGAGACAACGCAATCTTGTCTTCGTTGTGCATGAATGCGTGTGCTCACCACACACAATATGTGTGTCACTATTCTGGCAGTGGCTATATATGTATTGTTAATGAAAGCCTGTTATAAGGTCTGTTATTTTTTTTGTGTGTAAAAGGTATGGTCACTGGAAGTATGATACCCTAGAAAAAAATAAATTTTCATATTAAAGCCATGTTGTCATTTTTGTTCACACATTTTTGGAAATATGGTCATATAAGAATTTTATTATTATTTATTTAACAATAGTGTGTTTAACAGCAGGAAAAAAACATGTAATGTTATGATGTATACATATCAGCAGCAATATTTTTATGTAAAATGTACATTAATCAGTATTGATTCCTTAACTTTACAAGTTACAAGTAGATGTACAAGTTACAAATGTACAAGTAGAGTACCGTTGGGTTATGACTATAACCAAGTTCTGTTAGTTAGGGGCGATGCTTGGCATCACACTGCACTATCTCGCGTACGTGCACGCGTACTGAATAAACCACAAATGTACCTCTAATACCAGTATTAGTCTGACCACACCCCTCATCAGCTTACCTTCATAAGCAGGTGTGTGGTCACCTGCTCTCCTCCTTCCCAAGCTTTCACCACAAGGTGAGGACAAGGGCTGCAGCGGCCGTCTGATGCCAAGCATCGCCCCTAACTAACAGAACTTGGTTATAGTCATAACCCAACGTTCTGTATCGTTAGTGGCTTAGCTTGGCATCACACTGCACAAGGGAGGCCAAGCGGAGCCACTTGGCTGACAAATACACCCCGCTGACAGCCCCCCAAAACCATCAGAACAGGGAGGGCCGAGCCCCCCCGACCCCCCCTAATGGAGGGTATCCCCCCTATTAGAGGCTTCACGGGAAGGCGACGGACCCGACCGTGCGAAGAGGCACTCAAGCAACTTAACGCACAGGGTGAGCAGACCGTGGCTTGACCCCACGACTACACACACGCACAACCCGCATGCCACCCGGGAACGAACGGAGGAACAACCTCGTCACTGCCCCCAGAATCACGGGTCAAGGGCAAACCCAACCCCGTGGCAAGGCCGTAGCAGCGGAGCGCGAAGGAAGACCCAGACCCACCAAAAGGACTGGACTCCCTGGAATGGGGGCCCGGAGAAGTCCATGATGCCAGCATCAAGACCCCACCAGGTGGGCACGTAGTGCCCCGCCCCCCACATCGCCAGCGTATTCGGACAAAGGCCCCCCAGTTACTGCACCTGGTAATCCCAGGCGGTATCCCAACCAAGTACTAACCAGGCCAGAACCTGCTTAGCTTCCGAGATCGGACGAGATCGGGCGTTCAGGTCGGTATGGCCGTAAGCCGAGCGGGCCCCGTCCCCCCAACAGTACACCGCCTGGCACACTAACCCTGCAGAACAGACAGTCAGCATGGCCGTAAGCACACAAAAAAGGTTAACCAACGGAAGCAGGCAGCGCACCGGGGAAAAACCAGGCAACAGGCTGTTAACCCTAGCCTGGAGACTGCGGACGAGACAGGCGCCAGAGGGGACAGCTGAACACAGCCGCCCGGCGGAAGGAGCGTAAGCTGGCGGTGTTGCATGACCAAGCCTCCATTTAACAACCCCCACCCAGAGGGGTCGAGGCAGAGAAGGCTGACACGATTGGCAGACGTCATGAACGTGCAGGGGCACCCTCAAACGGTGAACCGGGGAGTTGACACTGCTCCAACACACCAGGGAATCAACCACCTCGGTGTTACCCAATGCGGTGGTTGTTCCTATAACCCCTCAAGAAAAAACTCCAAAACACACCTGCGGGTATACACCGGCTATACCGCAGTACAAGTGTTCCAGTTTCCAAAAAGGGTTAACCCAGGCCTACGGGTCGCAAACATCACTTCGGACCGGGCCTGGCGGTACGGGAAGCACAGGGTCACCAGAGGAGGTCAAAAAACCACCCCCACAGGCCCCTCTTCGCCATGCGTGAGAGAGGAGCGAAAAATAATGGAGAACCAGCCCCTAAGCACACCGTACCTGGTATTCCCCGGCGGTCTCCCAACCAAGTACTAACCAGGACCAACCTGTGTAGCGGCCGAGATCCGACGAGATCGAGCGCGTACAGAATGGCATGGCTGTAAGCCATGACGACAGTGCTGAGTAAAAACATACCCAACCAGGGTCTCCATAGCGCTTAACCCTGTGACACCCAGACCGACCTGGCATTTTTCCCCCTGAAAAAAGCCCAAGTCCCTCAGGGTACCAGAACAGCAGATCTGCATCCCCGGCGGACAACGGGTTCAACTGATCTGGACCAGCGTGACCAGAACCAGTCCCGTGCCCTAACCACGCCGACATGCCTACTCCAGGAGAAGGGCAGATATGCGTGTTGATCTTAACATGAAAAGAAGGCGCCACCCAGACGTTCGGACGAACCGCGCCTGGTGGCCCACCCCAAGGGCGTGAGACCCCACTACATATGTTCAGATCCATCCCGTCATCATCCCCCAGACATGAACGAGAATCCGTCGACAACCCACCCAGGTCATGGGATGTGGTCGTCGGAAGAGGAAAAACCCCCATCTCAGTTGCTTTATAAAAACGCTGTTTCAACCACAAGCAACCAAGGCGTGCCAGTCAATCGCCTGTTTACAGCGAGCTAGCACTATACGTGCGTCGGGACACACCCCCATCAATGAACAGGCTATTCAGACCTGTCATTGAATCCCCAAGGCGCCCAGGGGAACGACAAGAGGGGTGTGACACTCCCTAACTCCAACACTTCTGGAATAGAAAGAAGGAAGCATCAACAGTATGTATCCCAGTCTACATAGCCGGGGTAAAAAATGTTCACATTTTTACATCCCACCACCCTCCCATAGGAAAGAGACGGGGATCCCCAGAGAGACTTCCCACGCGAGCTGTACAGATTGAAAAGAATATATTGCACCTTGAGCCATGTAAAAAACTGGTTTTAGGGCCTCCGGGGAAGAGGCACTGAACCCATACACACTCAATAAACGAATTGAATCGAATATACATACAATAGAAAAGGACCCTTCTAGAGGGTCCACTCACTTTGACAATCTGAGGAGGAAGGCTCTGTACTCTGATGGAGGCTTCCTCACATGGAAGAAGGAGTCCGAACTCACAGAAGGCCTGAATAGGCGCTTGGTGAGGAGGAGCCCTGACCACCCCCCCTGAAAACAGATCCATCACATGGACCTGAACAGCACACGGAAGTCCTACCAACAGAGACGCGCACGGTGACGTACTCTATGGCGGGGGAATTCCTGCGGTGCACACGCCCAATATACCAGGCCGTGGGACCAGGAACTCCCTCCCCCCCCCCCCCCCCCCCCCCCGTAACGTGCCGAACCGCCACGTGACGGGAACCTTGAAGGACAGGGGGTGTACCCCTGACCGACAGAACAATGGGGAGAGGAAAGGTTACCAGTTCACCCCTTTACGACCCCACACCCATGATACGACGTAACGACAAAAAGAGAATATGACACAGTCATAGTCAGCTCTATGAAGCGTTTCACAGCTCCACACAGCGCATGAGCTAACCTGCTATCTGATTTTTACTAAGGAAAAACACAGAATAGAGAGGGCTCTAAGAACCCCGGTCCAACATACACATGTGCTTCTGTGGCCAGTACAACCCAGTTGTAGGTCACATGACACACACAACCCATCATCACCTACAAAAAATGGCAAAAACACTCAACAGAGGAACGCCGTTTTTTTCACAATGAGAGAATACATCATTCTTGATTAGTATCGACCACAGGCCTTGCTAAGCACACATGACAGCAACCAAACCAATTTCCCTTTAGGAAATAAGTTTCTCCAGCAGATTTAGCACAACCTCAGCAATCAAGCTAAGAGTTACATCGTATCCCTACCACACAAAAGACACAATTAATGCACAACATGTCTGATAGGAGGTGATAAAGTCCCCAGGGAACCGGGGGGGAAAAACACAATCCTCCTATTTTACCCTCAATACGGCCAGTTAAAACAGGAAAACCTGTTAATGTGTGAACACACTGTTCATTGTCATTACAGTCTGAGAAAGAACATTCTTTTACTCACTTGTCACCAAGCATAGCTTCATAGATTAGTTGCCTTAGTAGTGAGTACACGGTACACATAAACACCATGATGTTTCTCACACAACAACCAGATCAATACATCACGATCTGCACGGAGAAGCTAACTGCCAGTGACAAAAACAGCTCACACATAACCCGCAACGTATCCTAAATGCATTGCAACAACACACGCTTTGGGAAAAAACACCGTTATTCACAATACATTTAGCAAAGTAAAACCAGAAGACGTGTTATGAGGTCTGGTCAACCCCGTACCTACCCGGAACGCAGATCAGCGAAGTGCAGTCACAAGACACCGTAGAACACAGCCGTCCTGTGTTGTTCGATCCGGGCAGCGTCGCCGCTCCAACCAGTCGCTACAGTCCTTTTTGTTGACGCAATCCCCGTCCAGGCTCAGGGCAGGGTCGACGAAACATCCCCTGTCAAGGATGACGTCGCGGTCAAGAGTGTAAAACATGTTAAAATCAAAGCACGTTCAACAGAATAGCATCAAGCCAACGGCGATCAGAAGCGAGCTCCCGGCGGCGCGCGAGAAGCTAAGCTACCCCGCGCCAGCCATGGCCATAGCAGCAAGCTAACGTTACCTAGCGACCACGACATGCTAGCCCCGCAGCTAACAGCTGACTGGCTAATAGTAGGCCTTAAGCAGGCCATGCAGCGATCCAGCAGGCTAACGCAGCAGTTAACAGCTGACTGACTAACCGTAAGCTATGAACATGTAAACAATGACATAACACTCACCCAGACAGGCCGCCGTTCTGAACCTCTCCTCACTTTTTAAGAGAAAAGAGAAAACAAGACGTCAACACCGCTTCACAACGGTGACATTACCACATCCGACGGAAATCAGCACAGTACCAACTGGCCTGTGTAGCTGACTTTAAACATGAATCTGCCGCTATCGCACATTACATGCACATATCCCCTTGTGAAGGAATACTCTCATTTGGATATGAAAGATGGGGCCTTAACACGGTGACAGAGAGAATCCACTCGTCCAGAACACACAGGGATCACCAGTGTCAATGGTCGCGGCCCACTATAGTTAAAACTATAATGGTCTTCAGACCAAGGTCTTCTGTCGCCTAGGTGGCTAAACAAAGGACCCTAGCCTGGGGCCGGTTTCCATAAACTTTGTCAAGTAGCCCCCATAGCACTAACAGACAAGTGGAGCCCGCCAGCAAACACTACTCACCCAACCTGGAACGCACCGCTTCTCACAACAGCGGCATGTCCGACAGTTCAGCTGTGGCCTGACAGGTTTCACCCCAACAAACACAGCAAGGAACTGCAGTTGAGAAGCATGCAGTGGCGTGCTCCCAATACGAAAACCGGTGGAGGGTTTTTAGAATGATCATCATCTTCCAGACACTCCAGTACGAAGACAATATCGCCGTATTTTCTCGAAAATAGTGAGAGAGAAAATAAAGATATGATGTCAACGTATCCTTGTTTCCCAAGCTGTTCCTAATCCAATTTCTTCCATCATGGTGTCAAGTGTGGGGATCTACCGAGGCACTTCTTCCTTGTGGTGAAAGCGAGAAGGAGGAGAGCAGGTGACCACACACCTGCTTATAAAGGTAAGCTGATGAGGGGTGTGGTCAGACTAATACTGGTATTAGAGGTACATTTGTGGTTTATTCAGTACGCGTGCACGTACGCGAGATAGTGCAGTGTGATGCCAAGCTAAGCCACTAACGATACAGAACATTTAGATTATGGTTGAATAAACATTGATGTCTAACATTGATTCAATATAAAATCAACTAAAATGTGCATGTAGATTACCATTTAGATTATGGTTGAATAAACATTGATGTCTAACATTGATTCAATATAAAATCAACTAAAATGTGCATGTAGATTACCATTTAGATGATGGTTGAATCAACATTGATATAGTATCAGTTATGGTTGACACCTAACGTTGATTCAACGTGTAAGTCATAGACAACGATCTGTATAATTTAGATGTCAGGCTTCAACATAGATTCAATATTTCTGCCGAACCCTATTTCAACGTTGATTCGACTCATTTTTTGCTATCTGGGTCATCTAGTGCTAAAGCTTCATGGTGGTTCTAGTGCTAAAGCTTCATGGTGGTTCTAGTGCTAAAGCTTCATGGTGGTTCTAGTGCTAAAGCTTCATGGTGGTTCTAGTGATAAAGCTTCATGGTGGTTCTAGTGTTAAAGCTTCATGGTGGTTCTAGTGCTAAAGCTTCATGGTGGTTCTAGTGCTAAAGCTTCATGGTGGTTCTAGTGCTAAAGCTTCATGGTGGTTCTAGTGCTAAAGCTTCATGGTGGTTCTAGTGCTAAAGCTTCATGGTGGTTCTAGTGATAAAGCTTCATGGTGGTTCTAGTGTTAAAGCTTCACGGTGGTTCTAGTGCTAAAGCTTCATGGTGGTTCTAGTGATAAAGCTTCATGGTGGTTCTAGTGCTAAAGCTTCATGGTGGTTCTAGTGCTAAAGCTTCATGGTGGTTCTAGTGCTAAAGCTTCATGGTGGTTCTAGTGCTAAAGCTTCATGGTGGTTCTAGTGCTAAAGCTTCATGGTGGTTCTAGTTCTAAAGCTTCATGGTGGTTCTAGTGTTAAAGCTTCACGGTGGTTCTAGTGATAAAGCTTCATGGTGGTTCTAGTGTTAAAGCTTCACGGTGGTTCTAGTGCTAAAGCTTCATGGTGGTTCTAGTGATAAAGCTTCATGGTGGTTCTAGTGCTAAAGCTTCATGGTGGTTCTAGTGCTAAAGCTTCATGGTGGTTCTAGTGCTAAAGCTTCATGGTGGTTCTAGTGCTAAAGCTTCATGGTGGTTCTAGTGCTAAAGCTTCATGGTGGTTCTAGTTCTAAAGCTTCATGGTGGTTCTAGTGTTAAAGCTTCACGGTGGTTCTAGTGCTAAAGCTTCATGGTGGTTCTAGTGATAAAGCTTCATGGTGGTTCTAGTGCTAAAGCTTCATGGTGGTTCTAGTGCTAAAGCTTCATGGTGGTTCTAGTGCTAAAGCTTCATGGTGGTTCTAGTGCTAAAGCTTCACAGTGGTTCTAGTGTTAAAGCTTCATGGTGGTTCTAGTGCTAAAGCTTCATGGTGGTTCTAGTGCTAAAGCTTCATGGTGGTTCTAGTGATAAAGCTTCATGGTGGTTCTAGTGCTAAAGCTTCATGGTGGTTCTAGTGATAAAGCTTCATGATGGTTCTAGTGATAAAGCTTCATGGTGGTTCTAGTGCTAAAGCTTCATGGTGGTTCTAGTGCTAAAGCTTCATGGTGGTTCTAGTGCTAAAGCTTCATGGTGGTTCTAGTGCTAAAGCTTCATGGTGGTTCTAGTGTTAAAGCTTCATGGTGGTTCTAGTGTTAAAGCTTCATGGTGGTTCTAGTGTTAAAGCTTCATGGTGGTTCTAGTGTTAAAGCTTCATGGTGGTTCTAGTGCTAAAGCTTCATGGTGGTTCTAGTGCTAAAGCTTCATGGTGGTTCTAGTGTTAAAGCTTCATGGTGGTTCTAGTGTTAAAGCTTCATGGTGGTTCTAGTGCTAAAGCTTCATGGTGGTTCTAGTGCTAACGCTTCATGGTGGTTCTAGTGCTAAAGCTTCACGGTGGTTCTAGTGCTAAAGCTTCATGGTGGTTCTAGTGATAAAGCTTCATGGTGGTTCTAGTGCTAAAGCTTCATGGTGGTTCTAGTGCTAAAGCTTCACGGTGGTTCTAGTGTTAAAGCTTCATGGTGGTTCTAGTGCTAAAGCTTCATGGTGGTTCTAGTGATAAAGCTTCATGATGGTTCTAGTGATAAAGCTTCACGGTGGTTCTAGTGCTAAAGCTTCACGGTGGTTCTAGTGCTAAAGCTTCATGGTGGTTCTAGTGATAAAGCTTCACGGTGGTTCTAGTGCTAAAGCTTCATGGTGGTTCTAGTGCTAAAGCTTCATGGTGGTTCTAGTGCTAAAGCTTCATGGTGGTTCTAGTGTTAAAGCTTCATGGTGGTTCTAGTGTTAAAGCTTCATGGTGGTTCTAGTGTTAACGCTTCATGGTGGTTCTAGTCCTAAAGCTTCATGGTGGTTCTAGTGCTAAAGCTTCATGGTGGTTCTAGTGCTAAAGCTTAAAGGTGGTTCTAGTGTTAAAGCTTCATGGTGGTTCTAGTGTTAAAGCTTCATGGTGGTTCTAGTGCTAAAGCTTCATGGTGGTTCTAGTGCTAAAGCTTCACAGTGGTTCTAGTGATAAAGCTTCACGGTGGTTCTAGTGATAAAGCTTCACGGTGGTTCTAGTGTTAAAGCTTCATGGTGGTTCTAGTCCTAAAGCTTCATGGTGGTTCTAGTGCTAAAGCTTCACGGTGGTTCTAGTGATAAAGCTTCACGGTGGTTCTAGTGTTAAAGCTTCATGGTGGTTCTAGTGCTAAAGCTTCATGGTGGTTCTAGTGCTAAAGCTTCATGGTGGTTCTAGTGCTAAAGCTTCACGGTGGTTCTAGTGATAAAGCTTCATGGTGGTTCAAGTGATAAAGCTTCACATGGTTCTAGTGATAAAGCTTCACATGGTTCTAGTGCTAAAGCTTCATGGTGGTTCTAGTGCTAAAGCTTCATGGTGGTTCTAGTGCTAAAGCTTCATGATGGTTCTAGTGCTAAAGCTTCATGGTGGTTCTAGTGTTAAAGCTTCATGGTGGTTCTAGTGCTAAAGCTTCATGGTGGTTCTAGTGCTAAAGCTTCATGGTGGTTCTAGTGCTAAAGCTTCATGGTGGTTCTAGTGCTGAAGCTTCATGGTGGTTCTAGTGCTAAAGCTTCATGGTGGTTCTAGTGTTAAAGCTTCATGGTGGTTCTAGTGTTAAAGCTTCATTGTGGTTCTAGTGCTAAAGCTTCATGGTGGTTCTAGTGCTAAAGTATCATGATGGTTCTAGTGCTAAAGCTTCATGGTGGTTCTAGTGTTAAAGCTTCATGGTGGTTCTAGTGCTAAAGCTTCACGGTGGTTCTAGTGTTAAAGCTTCATGGTGGTTCTAGTGCTAAAGCTTCATGGTGGTTCTAGTGTTAAAGCTTCATGGTGGTTCTAGTGCTAAAGCTTCACGGTGGTTCTAGTGTTAAAGCTTCACGTGGTTCTAGTGCTAAAGCGTCACGGTGGTTCTAGTGATAAAGCTTCATGATGGTTCTAGTGCTAAAGCTTCATGGTGGTTCTAGTGCTAAAGCTTCATGGTGGTTCTAGTGCTAAAGCTTCACGGTGGTTCTAGTGCTAAAGCTTCACGTGGTTCTAGTGCTAAAGCTTCATGGTTTTTCTAGTGCTAAAGCTTCATGGTGGTTCTAGTGATAAAGCTTCATGGTGGTTCTAGTGCTAAAGCTTCATGATGGTTCTAGTGCTAAAGCTTCATGGTGGTTCTAGTGCTAAAGCTTCATGGTGGTTCTAGTGTTAAAGCTTCACTGTGGTTCTAGTGCTGAAGCTTCACGGTGGTTCTAGTGCTAAAGCTTCATGGTGGTTCTAGTCCTAAAGCTTCATGGTGGTTCTAGTCCTAAAGCTTCATGGTGGTTCTAGTGTTAAAGCTTCACTGTGGTTCTAGTGCTGAAGCTTCACGGTGGTTCTAGTGCTAAAGCTTCACGGTGGTTCTAGTGCTAAAGCTTCATGGTGGTTCTAGTCCTAAAGCTTCATGGTGGTTCTAGTGCTAAAGCTTCACGGTGGTTCTAGTGCTAAAGCTTCATGGTGGTTCTAGTGTTAAAGCTTCATGGTGGTTCTAGTGCTAAAGCTTCACGTGGTTCTAGTGCTAAAGCTTCATGGTGGTTCTAGTCCTAAAGCTTCATGGTGGTTCTAGTCCTAAAGCTTCATGGTGGTTCTAGTGCTAAAGCTTCATGGTGGTTCTAGTGCTAAAGCTTCACGGTGGTTCTAGTGCTAAAGCTTCATGGTGGTTCTAGTGCTAAAGCTTCATGGTGGTTCTAGTGTTAAAGCTTCATGGTGGTTCTAGTGCTAAAGCTTCATGGTGGTTCTAGTGCTAAAGCTTCATGGTGGTTCTAGTGTTAAAGCTTCACTGTGGTTCTAGTGCTGAAGCTTCACGGTGGTTCTAGTGCTAAAGCTTCATGGTGGTTCTAGTCCTAAAGCTTCATGGTGGTTCTAGTCCTAAAGCTTCATGGTGGTTCTAGTGCTAAAGCTTCACGGTGGTTCTAGTGCTAAAGCTTCATGGTGGTTCTAGTGTTAAAGCTTCATGGTGGTTCTAGTGCTAAAGCTTCACGTGGTTCTAGTGCTAAAGCTTCATGGTTGTTCTAGTGCTAAAGCTTCATGGTGGTTCTAGTCCTAAAGCTTCATGGTGGTTCTAGTCCTAAAGCTTCATGGTGGTTCTAGTGCTAAAGCTTCATGGTGGTTCTAGTGCTAAAGCTTCATGGTGGTTCTAGTGCTAAAGCTTCATGGTGGTTCTAGTTCTAAAGCTTCATGGTGGTTCTAGTGTTAAAGCTTCACGGTGGTTCTAGTGCTAAAGCTTCATGGTGGTTCTAGTGATAAAGCTTCATGGTGGTTCTAGTGCTAAAGCTTCATGGTGGTTCTAGTGCTAAAGCTTCATGGTGGTTCTAGTGCTAAAGCTTCATGGTGGTTCTAGTGCTAAAGCTTCACAGTGGTTCTAGTGTTAAAGCTTCATGGTGGTTCTAGTGCTAAAGCTTCATGGTGGTTCTAGTGCTAAAGCTTCATGGTGGTTCTAGTGATAAAGCTTCATGGTGGTTCTAGTGCTAAAGCTTCATGGTGGTTCTAGTGATAAAGCTTCATGATGGTTCTAGTGATAAAGCTTCATGGTGGTTCTAGTGCTAAAGCTTCATGGTGGTTCTAGTGCTAAAGCTTCATGGTGGTTCTAGTGCTAAAGCTTCATGGTGGTTCTAGTGCTAAAGCTTCATGGTGGTTCTAGTGTTAAAGCTTCATGGTGGTTCTAGTGTTAAAGCTTCATGGTGGTTCTAGTGTTAAAGCTTCATGGTGGTTCTAGTGTTAAAGCTTCATGGTGGTTCTAGTGCTAAAGCTTCATGGTGGTTCTAGTGCTAAAGCTTCATGGTGGTTCTAGTGTTAAAGCTTCATGGTGGTTCTAGTGTTAAAGCTTCATGGTGGTTCTAGTGCTAAAGCTTCATGGTGGTTCTAGTGCTAACGCTTCATGGTGGTTCTAGTGCTAAAGCTTCACGGTGGTTCTAGTGCTAAAGCTTCATGGTGGTTCTAGTGATAAAGCTTCATGGTGGTTCTAGTGCTAAAGCTTCATGGTGGTTCTAGTGCTAAAGCTTCACGGTGGTTCTAGTGTTAAAGCTTCATGGTGGTTCTAGTGCTAAAGCTTCATGGTGGTTCTAGTGATAAAGCTTCATGATGGTTCTAGTGATAAAGCTTCACGGTGGTTCTAGTGCTAAAGCTTCACGGTGGTTCTAGTGCTAAAGCTTCATGGTGGTTCTAGTGATAAAGCTTCACGGTGGTTCTAGTGCTAAAGCTTCATGGTGGTTCTAGTGCTAAAGCTTCATGGTGGTTCTAGTGCTAAAGCTTCATGGTGGTTCTAGTGTTAAAGCTTCATGGTGGTTCTAGTGTTAAAGCTTCATGGTGGTTCTAGTGTTAACGCTTCATGGTGGTTCTAGTCCTAAAGCTTCATGGTGGTTCTAGTGCTAAAGCTTCATGGTGGTTCTAGTGCTAAAGCTTAAAGGTGGTTCTAGTGTTAAAGCTTCATGGTGGTTCTAGTGTTAAAGCTTCATGGTGGTTCTAGTGCTAAAGCTTCATGGTGGTTCTAGTGCTAAAGCTTCACAGTGGTTCTAGTGATAAAGCTTCACGGTGGTTCTAGTGATAAAGCTTCACGGTGGTTCTAGTGTTAAAGCTTCATGGTGGTTCTAGTCCTAAAGCTTCATGGTGGTTCTAGTGCTAAAGCTTCACGGTGGTTCTAGTGATAAAGCTTCACGGTGGTTCTAGTGTTAAAGCTTCATGGTGGTTCTAGTGCTAAAGCTTCATGGTGGTTCTAGTGCTAAAGCTTCATGGTGGTTCTAGTGCTAAAGCTTCACGGTGGTTCTAGTGATAAAGCTTCATGGTGGTTCAAGTGATAAAGCTTCACATGGTTCTAGTGATAAAGCTTCACATGGTTCTAGTGCTAAAGCTTCATGGTGGTTCTAGTGCTAAAGCTTCATGGTGGTTCTAGTGCTAAAGCTTCATGATGGTTCTAGTGCTAAAGCTTCATGGTGGTTCTAGTGTTAAAGCTTCATGGTGGTTCTAGTGCTAAAGCTTCATGGTGGTTCTAGTGCTAAAGCTTCATGGTGGTTCTAGTGCTAAAGCTTCATGGTGGTTCTAGTGCTGAAGCTTCATGGTGGTTCTAGTGCTAAAGCTTCATGGTGGTTCTAGTGTTAAAGCTTCATGGTGGTTCTAGTGTTAAAGCTTCATTGTGGTTCTAGTGCTAAAGCTTCATGGTGGTTCTAGTGCTAAAGTATCATGATGGTTCTAGTGCTAAAGCTTCATGGTGGTTCTAGTGTTAAAGCTTCATGGTGGTTCTAGTGCTAAAGCTTCACGGTGGTTCTAGTGTTAAAGCTTCATGGTGGTTCTAGTGCTAAAGCTTCATGGTGGTTCTAGTGTTAAAGCTTCATGGTGGTTCTAGTGCTAAAGCTTCACGGTGGTTCTAGTGTTAAAGCTTCACGTGGTTCTAGTGCTAAAGCGTCACGGTGGTTCTAGTGATAAAGCTTCATGATGGTTCTAGTGCTAAAGCTTCATGGTGGTTCTAGTGCTAAAGCTTCATGGTGGTTCTAGTGCTAAAGCTTCACGGTGGTTCTAGTGCTAAAGCTTCACGTGGTTCTAGTGCTAAAGCTTCATGGTTTTTCTAGTGCTAAAGCTTCATGGTGGTTCTAGTGATAAAGCTTCATGGTGGTTCTAGTGCTAAAGCTTCATGATGGTTCTAGTGCTAAAGCTTCATGGTGGTTCTAGTGCTAAAGCTTCATGGTGGTTCTAGTGTTAAAGCTTCACTGTGGTTCTAGTGCTGAAGCTTCACGGTGGTTCTAGTGCTAAAGCTTCATGGTGGTTCTAGTCCTAAAGCTTCATGGTGGTTCTAGTCCTAAAGCTTCATGGTGGTTCTAGTGTTAAAGCTTCACTGTGGTTCTAGTGCTGAAGCTTCACGGTGGTTCTAGTGCTAAAGCTTCACGGTGGTTCTAGTGCTAAAGCTTCATGGTGGTTCTAGTCCTAAAGCTTCATGGTGGTTCTAGTGCTAAAGCTTCACGGTGGTTCTAGTGCTAAAGCTTCATGGTGGTTCTAGTGTTAAAGCTTCATGGTGGTTCTAGTGCTAAAGCTTCACGTGGTTCTAGTGCTAAAGCTTCATGGTGGTTCTAGTCCTAAAGCTTCATGGTGGTTCTAGTCCTAAAGCTTCATGGTGGTTCTAGTGCTAAAGCTTCATGGTGGTTCTAGTGCTAAAGCTTCACGGTGGTTCTAGTGCTAAAGCTTCATGGTGGTTCTAGTGCTAAAGCTTCATGGTGGTTCTAGTGTTAAAGCTTCATGGTGGTTCTAGTGCTAAAGCTTCATGGTGGTTCTAGTGCTAAAGCTTCATGGTGGTTCTAGTGTTAAAGCTTCACTGTGGTTCTAGTGCTGAAGCTTCACGGTGGTTCTAGTGCTAAAGCTTCATGGTGGTTCTAGTCCTAAAGCTTCATGGTGGTTCTAGTCCTAAAGCTTCATGGTGGTTCTAGTGCTAAAGCTTCACGGTGGTTCTAGTGCTAAAGCTTCATGGTGGTTCTAGTGTTAAAGCTTCATGGTGGTTCTAGTGCTAAAGCTTCACGTGGTTCTAGTGCTAAAGCTTCATGGTTGTTCTAGTGCTAAAGCTTCATGGTGGTTCTAGTCCTAAAGCTTCATGGTGGTTCTAGTCCTAAAGCTTCATGGTGGTTCTAGTGCTAAAGCTTCATGGTGGTTCTAGTGCTAAAGCTTCACGGTGGTTCTAGTGCTAAAGCTTCATGGTGGTTCTAGTGCTAAAGCTTCATGGTGGTTCTAGTGCTGAAGCTTCATGGTGGTTCTAGTGCTAAAGCTTCATGGTGGTTCTAGTGTTAAAGCTTCATGGTGGTTCTAGTGTTAAAGCTTCATGGTGGTTCTAGTGCTAAAGCTTCATGGTGGTTCTAGTGCTAAAGCTTCATGATGGTTCTAGTGCTAAAGCTTCATGGTGGTTCTAGTGTTAAAGCTTCATGGTGGTTCTAGTGCTAAAGCTTCATGGTGGTTCTAGTGCTAAAGCTTCATGGTGGTTCTAGTGTTAAAGCTTCATGGTGGTTCTAGTGCTAAAGCTTCATGGTGGTTCTAGTGATAAAGCTTCATGGTTGTTCTAGTACTAAAGCTTCATGGTGGTTCTAGTGATAAAGCTTCATGGTGGTTCTAGTGATAAAGCTTCATGGTGGTTCTAGTGCTAAAGCTTCATGGTGGTTCTAGTGCTAAAGCTTCATGTGGTTCTAGTGCTAAAGCTTCATGGTGGTTCTAGTGCTAAAGCTTCATGGTGGTTGTTATGTACTAGAGGCCTGGTCACTCCTGTGTCACCAGGGCAGGCAGGTGAGGGCTGCCAATTAGCCAATTAGTGCTGATTGGTTACCTGCTGGGGAGCTTCAAAGGCAGACCCAGAAACACACATGCACGGTCTGTGCCTAGTGAAAGAGCTGTCAGGTTCTTACAGTCCTTGTCCGTTGGGTTACCAGTACATTAGCTTATAGTTATATTAGTAGTTCCTTGGTTTAGTAGCATTTTTGAGTTAGAGCACAGGGTTTTGGTGTTGATTACACATAGGTTGCGTACCCATGAGCCAGGGTCGTAACAATTGGGCGCTCGTCCGGGATCTTTTACCCCTAGCACTTTGTTTGGTGATTTTTTTTGTGTTGCACGGGGTGTCATCATATTATGGTTTGGGTGGTGTTCGTTACACATGGTGTAACGTGGGGGCTGAGCCATTTTCATCAAACAGGTGAGTATGCCGTATTTGTTTGTAATTTGATGTGACTACTTATGCTGTTAAAATATATAGTTTAGTAGGCACCACATGTAGATAGGGATATTATTTTCTGGTTGTTGGTTAGCGTCCGGTGCACCGCGTACTCCTGGGGCGGTCAATGAAATGATTGTATATGATCTTTGACTGGTAGCAGGTGTGGTTGAAGAAAGTTATGTCTACAGGGCATTAGTTTAAGGGTAGGTAGGTTAGGGCGGCCAGGAAACACAGGTAGTGTGGTAGGGCTTGATTTAGTGTTTCTTAGGGTAGACATGTGGTAGGCCGGGGTTTTCTGCAGTTTAGACGTAGAAGCATATGTGGTCACATCAGGTTAGAAGGCGCACCTGTTTGGAATATTTTGTTGGATTTATTTTGTTTGTTTAAGTGTTTGGTGAGCATACCTGGTAGCACCTAACACCCTGCGTGTATGACACGTCTATTTAGGGTGGGTGTGTTTTTTTTTATTTATTTATTTATTTTTTGTTTGTTTGTGCAACCTGGAAAGGTGCGCTCCGTAGAGCTCACATTTCCACCGCGTCCCTTTATGGTTGTTGTTATTGGCATTAGCATTCTTCATGGTTCTTCAGTGGTTCTTCGTGGTTCTTCAGTGGTTCTTTAGTGGTTTTTCAGTGGTTCTTTGGTGGTTCTTCGTGGTTTGTTAGTGGTTCTTAGTGACTGTAGGGTAAAGTGAGTAGCTTGTGGTGACTGGTACAGTAACGATGGCTACCATTAAGGATTTTGTTGAGAACCCCTCTGACGAGATGTTGGGAAGGTTTTCCAAAGAGCAGCTTCTGAAGCTTGCTGTGCACTACAATGTGGAGCTTACTGCCAGTGAGAAGCGGTTAAAAACGACTGCCTTGGGGACTTTGAGGGCTATACTCATTGAGGAGCAGGTGATTGTGGCAACGGTGGATGAGCTTCTTTTGTCTGAGGTGTCTCCACAACTCTCTGGCGTGGCGGAAGGTGTTGCCATCGATTGGGGGCCTAGGGAGTTGGCATTTAGGGAAAAGCAGCTACAACAAGAGCGTGAGTTTAAGGAAAAACAGCTACAACAAGAGGAGAGGAGAGATGAGAGAGAGCGGGAGCTTAAGGAAAAACAGCTACAACAAGAGGAGAGGAGAGAGGAGAGAGAGCACGATCGTGCAATGAAGGAGCTTGCATTTAAGCATGCTGCCTTGCAGGCGGGTTCTCTGCATCCAGAGTCACGTTCCGGGTTTGATGTAGGCAGGAATATTAGGATGGTGCCACCATTCTTTGAGAAAGACGTGGAAAGATATTTTCCCCTTTTTGAACGGGTGGCAACCACATTGAAGTGGCCTGATACCGCCTGGACACTGCTGCTGCAATGTGTTTTGGTTGGTAGGGCACAAGAAGCCTACACTGCTCTGTCCCTTGAACAAAGCGCTGATTATGAGCTGGTTAAAGCTTCCATATTGAGGGCTTATGAGTTGGTCCCCGAGGCCTATCGTCAGCGTTTTAGAGGTTATCGTAGGCAGGAGGGGCAGTCTTATGTTGAATTTGGAAAAGAGAAGGAGAACCTGTTTGACCGGTGGTGCACCTCGCAAAAAGCAGAGTCAAGGGAGCAGCTCAGACAGTTGGTTCTCCTAGAGGAATTTAAGAGGTGTGTTCCTGATAACGTTTCCACACATCTAAATGAGCATAAGGTATCGAAGATAGCCGACGCTGCTGTCTTGGCTGATGAGTTTGTGTTAACACACAAATCTGTCTTTGTAGAGGAGGGCCGTGTGGAGTCCAGGGGTAGTAGGCGTCCTTCTCACGGGAGCCGTTCCCGGCACCCGTGTCTGCTGGTCGGTTTACTTCGACTCCTAGGCAAGGTGGCTCTGCTAGTGCATTCCCAGAGGGGGTTATCTGTTTTTACTGTAAGGAGCCTGGTCATATCGTTGCTGGATGCCCTGTGCTTAAGCAGAAAAATGTAAAAACGGTGGCTCTGGTAGAAATCATAGACAGGACACCTATGCCGACATTAGAGGGTGGGGTGCGAAGTATCAAAGGTGCAGACAGGGAGCTAGAGGGCTCCTCAACATTTAGGATGGATGGATTTGTTTCACTGGTTGGTGAATTAGGATCAAGGCAGGCTATTACAATATGGAGAGATACAGGAGCTTTCCAGTCTCTCATTCTGGATGGGATTTTGCCATTTTCGGAAGATTCTTCATTGCATTCCGGTGCCATTGTTCAGGGCTTTGGAGGAGGCTTTGTGAATACTCCTTTGCATGAGGTCTCGCTAAACTCTCCCTTAGTATCAGGCAATGTTGTCGTAGGAGTGTGTTCTCACATTCCCATAAAGGGGGTGTCCTTCATTCTAGGGAACGATTTGGCCGGTGGCAAAGTGCTGGCTACTCCAGTTGTAATTCCCGTCCCTGTAGTTTCTGAGGTTCCTGATGAGCTCGCACAGAAGCATCCAGGAGTGTTTCCTGTGTGTGCGGTAACACGCGCAATGTCAAAGGTCAAATGTGACACCCATGAGGTTGTTAACTTAGATGGTGATATGACACTTAGTGACACGTTCTTTGTTGAGTTGAAAAGTGGCCCTGATGAGGGGTTTGGTAAGGTGATTCCGTCTCATGAGCAGTTGGTACTAGAGCAAAACAAGGATGTCTCCTTGTCGTCCCTCTTTGAAGAGGCGGTTTTAGAGGATGAAATGGTAGATACGTCTCAAGGATACTTTGTTAGCAATGACGTGCTCATGAGAAAGTGGACACCACCTAACCTGTCCAGTCTGGATGACTGGGGCAGTGTGTTTCAGATTGTTGTTCCAGCCGTGTATCGTCCTGATATACTGCATCTAGCACATGATCATGATCTTGCTGGTCACATGGGGGTCAGGAAGACTTATGACCGTGTGCTGAGACATTTTTGTTGGCCTGGTTTGAAGTCAGATGTGGCACAATATTGTCGCTCGTGCCATGTGTGTCAGGTGGTTGGTAAACCAAACCAGAAGATCCCTCAGGCTCCTCTGCAGCCTATCCCTGCCGTTGGGGAACCTTTTGAGCGGATCCTCATTGACTGTGTTGGTCCCCTCCCTCGAACTAAGACAGGGAACCAGGACCTTTTGACTATTATGTGTGCAGCGACCCGTTTTCCTGAAGCCATTCCTTTCCGCAAGATCACAGCCCCAGCTATATCCAAAGCTCTGGTTAGGTTTTTTTCGACTTTTGGTCTACCAAAGGTCATTCAATCAGATCAAGGGTCTAACTTCATGTCCCGTCTCTTTGCTCAGGTCCTCCAGCAGTTGTCTATCCAGCATTGCCCTTCCTCTGCCTATCATCCAGAGTCCCAGGGGGCGCTGGAGAGATTTCACCAGACTATCAAAACAATGCTGCGGGCATATTGTACGGAGTTCGACAAAGACTGGGATGATGGAATTCCTTTGCTTCTGTTTGCTGCTAGGGAGGTAACCCAGGAGTCTCTTGGATTCAGCCCGGCTGAGCTGGTGTTCGGCCACACAGTGAGGGGTCCTTTGAAACTGCTGAAGGAAAAGTGGTTGGCTGACCAGACTCCTTCCTCTACTAATTTGTTGGACTATGTGTGTGACTTCAGGCTTAAGCTTAGTAGAGCATGTGAACTAGCGAAAGAGAACCTAAAGGTAGCCCAAGGAAAAATGAAGGTGTGGTATGATAGGCGGGCCCGACATAGGGTGTTCTCACCGGGAGACAAGGTGTTGGTTCTCTCGCCTATTCTTGGGTCTGCATTACAGGCTAAATACAGTGGGCCATACTCCATTGAGCGCAAAGTTGGTGAGGTCGACTACTTGATTAAAACTCCCGACCGCAGGCGCAAGAGTAGATTATGTCACGTCAATATGTTGAAGGCGTACAATAATAGGGCTCAGATTGACCAGTCAGGGGTCAAGCCTGTGGCTGTTCTAACAGTTTCTGCATCTCCTATTGTAGCCGACTGTTCTGTGTCGAAGGAGATTTCTCAGGGCCGGTTGCCAAACACCCAGATACTAGGTGACTTGGACTCACACCTGTCGTACTTACCACTTCCTGAGCGTACGGATGTGGTGCGCCTACTTAGACAGCATACACGTTTGTTTTCTGATGTCCCTAGTCGTACTAATGTACTCGAGCATGACATTGATGTTGGTAGTGCAGGGCCAATTAAGCAACATGCCTATAGGGTGAATCCGGAAAAACGAAGGATCTTGAGTAAGGAAGTAGACTATATGGTGAGACATGGCATTGCGGAGCCCAGTTCTAGTGCGTGGAGCTCCCCCTGCCTGCTTGTTGATAAGCCAGACTGCACTCATCGGTTCTGTACTGATTTCCGTAAGGTTAATGCAGTAACCAAGCCGGACTCGTACCCTCTGCCTCGGATGGACGACTGTATCGATCGGGTGGGTTCAGCAGCCTTTGTAAGTAAATTGGATTTGCTAAAGGGATACTGGCAGGTTCCGCTTACTCCGCGAGCACGTGAGATATCCGCTTTTGTCACACCAGAGAGTTTCTGCCAGTATACAGTGATGGCCTTTGGCATGCGAAATGCCCCAGCGACGTTTCAGCGGCTAGTGAACAAGGTCCTGGGCGGGGTAGCGTTCTGTGAGGCATATCTGGATGACCTGGTTATCCACAGTTCCTCTTGGTCACAACATGTGGAGCATCTGGCCGAAGTGTTCAAGCGGTTGGGTGATGCTAACTTGACAGTTAACCTTGCGAAATGTGAATTTGGACAGGCCACGGTTACCTACCTGGGTAAGGTGGTTGGACGTGGGCATGTGTGCCCCATTACAGCTAAGGTGGAGGCTATAGTGGGCTTCCCTGCTCCCATCACCAGGCGGGAGTTAAAGCGCTTCCTAGGTATGGCAGGGTACTATAGGAGTTTCTGTAGGAACTTTGCTTCTGTTGTTGCCCCTTTGACCAATCTGCTCAGTCCTAAGGTACCTTTCGTGTGGACTGAGACTTGTCAACAGTCTTTTGAGAGCATCAAGGGTATTCTGATTAGCGCTCCCGTTCTGTCAGCTCCCGATTTTCAACTGCCATTCAAGTTGGCAGTGGATGCTAGTGACCTCGGTGCTGGAGCCGTCCTCCTGCAAGAGGATGCATTAGAGGTGGAGCACCCAGTGTGCTACTTTTCTAAAAAGTTTGACAGGCATCAACTGCACTACTCTACTATAGAGAAGGAGGCGCTCGCTTTGGTTCTTGCCTTGAACCATTTTGATGTTTACGTGGGATCCTCCAGTTTACCCCTTGTTGTGTATACAGACCATAACCCTTTGGTTTTTCTTCGCAGCATGGTGAATTCGAATCATCGTTTGATGCGATGGAGTTTGTTCCTCCAGGCGTATAACTTGGATATTCGCCACATTCGTGGGAGGGACAACGTGCTAGCAGACGCCCTCTCACGATCGTAGTACCGGTGTTTGTGGTACCCGTTATCGCTGTTGTGGTAGAGGCCCTGACAACTAAGGGGTCACAGTTGTTTTTGTTTTGTTTATGGGTTGTTGTGTAGTGGTTGCCTCTTGGGCAACCAGTTTGGTGGGGGAGGTGTTATGTACTAGAGGCCTGGTCACTCCTGTGTCACCAGGGCAGGCAGGTGAGGGCTGCCAATTAGCCAATTAGTGCTGATTGGTTACCTGCTGGGGAGCTTCAAAGGCAGACCCAGAAACACACATGCACGGTCTGTGCCTAGTGAAAGAGCTGTCAGGTTCTTACAGTCCTTGTCCGTTGGGTTACCAGTACATTAGCTTATAGGTATATTAGTAGTTCCTTGGTTTAGTAGCATTTTTGAGTTAGAGCACAGGGTTTTGGTGTTGATTACACATAGGTTGCGTACCCATGAGCCAGGGTCGTAACAGTGGTTCTAGTGCTAAAGCTTCACGTGGTTCTAGTGCTAAAGCTTCATGGTGGTTCTAGTGCTAAAGCTTCACAGTGGTTCTAGTGCTAAAGCTTCATGGTGGTTCTAGTGCTAAAGCTTCATGGTGGTTCTAGTGCTAAAGCTTCACGTGGTTCTAGTGCTAAAGCCTCATGGTGGTTCTAGTGTTAAAGCTTCATTTACATTTAGTAATTTAGCTGACACTTTTATCCAAAGTGACTTACAAGTTTTGTACTGACTTACAAGTCAGTAGGAAGGGTACAACTCTATCAGCTGAGTAACAATGTTCAACAAAGTGTTAAGACTTGAGTGCTATAGTGTTGAGTGTATGTTAGTATATTAGGAAGAGTGCATGACAGTAAGAGGGTTAGTTATTAAAAAATATATAATAATAATAATAATAATAATAATAATAATAATAATAATAATAATAATAATAATAATAATAATAATAATAATAATAATAATAATAATAATAATAATAATAATAATAATAATAATAATAATAATAATAATAATAATAATAATAATAATAATAATAATAATAATAATAATAATAATAATAATAATAATAATAATAATAATAATAATAATAATAATAATAATAATAATAATAATAATAATAATAATAATAATAATAATAATAATAATAATAATAATAATAATAATAATAATAATAATAATAATAATAATAATAATAATAATAATAATAATAATAATAATACATTTCTGATATTGATTGAAGAAGTGTCTTCAGTCGATGGCGAAATATTGGTCGGGTTTCGGCTGTCCTAATGTGTTGGGAAGTTCATTCCACCATTGATGACCCTCCCGGGGCTCAGATAGGAGTTGGTCGGAGGTGGCCAGAGGATGCAGAGCGTAGGGGTCTTGAGGGTGTGTAGTTAGAGACCATTTACCGGAGGTAGGCGGGAGCCGTTCCCTTCGCTGCATGATATTCCAGGTCGAGGGCCTTGAATCAGATTCGTATGGCGATGGGGAGCCAGTGCAGGGCCCTCATTTGTCAACAATGCTTAGAAAGTGTTCTATTTTCGTTCTTAAGCACAGAATTTTGAATGTGTGTACGTACAGAAAAATCGGGATTTATCACACGTGCGTACACAGGTTCTACGCACACTCCGTGTTGATAAATACCATTTGTTCTACGCTCCGCGCTCATGCACAATTTTAAGTATTTGCATATAGAACCGCCCGTAATTAACCATATACGGTAATGAAACACCCCCATGAAATGTGGAAAAGTGGACTAAGCCGAGCGAAGCGTGTTATGGGAGAAATACGCGACAGACTGACAGACATGTACACGTACGGTGATAATAATAATAATAGATTCTATTTGTAATGCGCTTTACAGTTGCGGGGCAAATCTCAAAGCGCTACAGTTAAAAGAACTTAAAACTAGCGAGAATAAAGGAAAGAAAGAATATAAAAATAGGCAAGACTAAAACATAGAATAACAGAGAAACATAGAATAAATAAAACTGATAAAAGAAATTGGTAAAAGAACATAAAATGTGTGGAGCTAAACATTTTAATAATTTTTTTGTCGGATATGATATCTATTAACTTCCTAAAGACCATTGCTGCCTGGGCAGCGCAAACACTAATAAAGACCGTTAACCACTGTTTGCCATTGGTGTCATTAATAACCATGCTGGAATATGACTGCCTTTTCTTCGTTTCGTTCGATTAATACCCAGGGATTAAAGTTCTCCGTCAATTTGATTCCAAATCGCGACGGATTTTCCATACAGTAAATGTTCTACCTGCATATGATTTGTAGAGGCATACAATCTATTTTGATGTCGGTATTAGGTAGCCTATATAAACAATAATACGAGAGCATATACAAGAACAATGAATCTCACTGCCATGTAGCCTACGCCATGTGTAGCCTATATGTGATCAATACAAACTTGAACTTGAATTCCATCATGTCTGTGTGCGGGAGCTCACAAGGCTGTTGTCACAATGTAAATAAAAACGTGCACTGAAAAGTTACAGTATGTAGTTGGTTGATTATTTGTATGACAGTCAGTAAACCCTTGCAAAAAGTATCCGTTTTATTTAATGAATTGAAAACATGCAGCATTGCCTTCTTCCCGGCATGCAGCAACGACATGTATCAGGCAAATGCGCATCGTAACATTGACTGAGTGGAATCCCTTTCTATTCACATAACTGCATTTGTGATGGAGCTTTGACAGCTACATGGGTGGTACAGTAACAGTCTATTGCTCGATCCATCTCCAATATCACGATGGACCGTGCCGGTGGCCAAAGACCCGAGGGTGGAGAGGACTTGAATGTGCATGGGATGGGCGCCCCAGTGGCGAACCACATAGCGCGCTCAGCCGCGACACAATTCCCGAACCCGTCGTTATTTGCCGAATGTCTTCCCCCCACTCTGTCTCCCATTCCTCCTCTGTCTCTCCCTACTGGACTGCCCAGTAGAAATAAAGCGATAAAACGCCAAAAAATAAATCTTTAAAAAAGAATGTGCATGGGGATGTCATTTGTGCGTTTTGTTCCACGCTCCAATTTCGGTCTCAAATTGCGGTACAAATGAAGGAGGTGTCTCGGGTATAGCGGACTCTAGTTAATATTATGTTCTCTCTGCAATTAGACTGCCCCTCATTCATTCATTCATTCCTATCTGCTATCTCTGAAAACAGTTCCCCGCGGAGCGCAGTCAGTGCACTCCATAGTATTCCGATAACCCTATATATAAACCATGCTGCATTCATTCGGAAAGAAATACCTATTCCAAATGCTATATTTATAGGGTTTGACAATAATTACACTACTGTTGCTATTTTACAATGAACTATAATGAATTACGGGTCATACAGAACACGCCAGTGTTGAAACTAATGCACGGAAGCTTATTTCCGCATTTGCAATATTCATATTCTACCGCTGGGCGCCAGGTACGCATGCTCGGAGCTGTGCGTAAATATACGCACAAAGTCAAGCACACGTTCAAATTGATAAGTCACACACTTTGCTTAGAAATGATCGTACGCACGGGTTACGCACATCTGTGCGTATGCACCATTGATAAATGAGGGCCCTAAGAAGTGGGGTGACATGGGCTGACTTCGGTAGGTTTGAGATCAGGCAGGCGGCTGCATTCTGAATGAGTTCAAGAGGCTTGGTGGCAGTGGTTGGAAGGCCAGCAAGCAGTGCATTGCAATAATTGAGGTGGGAGATGACTGTTGATTGGACGAGGAGTTGGGTGGCTTCTTTTGTCAGGAAGGGGCGGATCCTTCTGACGTTGCTCAGGAGGAATCTGCAGGTTCTGTATCGTATCGCTCTCGCTCGGCATCGCTCTCTGCACTATCTCGCATACGTGCACGCGCACTGAATAAAGACCACAATGTACCTTTAATCCCAATATTCGTCTGACCACACCCCTATCAGCTTACCCATATAAGCAGGGGTGGGGCCACCCACTCTCCTCCTTCTCGCTTTCACCACAAGGAAGAAGTGCCTCGGTAGATCCCCACACTTGACACCATGATGGAAGAAAGGTTTAGGAGCAGCTTTGGGAAACAAGGATACGTTGACATCATATCTTTATTTTCTCTCTCACTATTTTCGAGAAAATACGGCAATATTGTCTTCGTACTGGAGTGTCTGGAAGATGATGATCATTCTAAAAACCCTCCACCGGTTTTCGTATTGGGAGCACGCCGCTGCATGCTTCTCAACTGCAGTTCCTTGCTGTGTTTGTTGGGGTGAAACCTGTCAGGCCACAGCTGAACTGTCGGACATGCCGCTGTTGTGAGAAGCGGTGCGTTCCAGGTTGGGTGAGTAGTGTTTGCTGGCGGGCTCCACTTGTCTGTTAGTGCTATGGGGGCTACTTGACAAAGTTTATGGAAACCGGCCCCAGGCTAGGGTCCTTTGTTCAGCCACCTAGGCGACAGGAGGCCTTGGTCTGAAGACCATTATAGTTTTAACTAGTGGGCCGCGACCATTGACACTGGTGATCCCTGTGTGTTCTGGACGAGTGGATTCTCTCTGTCACCGTGTTAAGGCCCCATCTTTCATATCCAAATGAGAGTATTCCTTCACGAGGGGATATGTGCATGTAATGTGCGATAGCGGCAGATTCATGTTCAAAGTCAGCTACACAGGCCAGTTGGTACTGTGCTGATTCCGTCGGATGTGGTAAAGTCACCGTTGTGAAGCGGTGTTGACATCTTGTTTTCTCTTTTCTCTTAAAAAGTGAGGAGAGGTTCAGAACGGCGGCCTGTCTGGGTGAGTGTTATGTCATTGTTTACATGTTCATAGCTTACGGTTAGCCAGTCAGCTGTTAACTGCTGCGTTAGCCTGCTGGATCGCTGCATGGCCTGCTTAGGGCCTACTATTAGCCAGTCAGCTGTTAGCTGCGGGGCTAGCATGTCGTGGTCGCTAGGTAACGTTAGCTTGCTGCTATGGCCATGGCTGGCGCGGGGTAGCTTAGCTTCTCGCGCGCCGCCGTGAGCTCGCTTCTGATCGCCGTTAGCTTGATGCTATTCTGTTGAACGTGCTTTGATTTTAACATGTTTTACACTCTTGACCGCGACGTCATCCTTGACAGGGGATGTTTCGTCGACCCTGCCCTGAGCCTGGACGGCAAGGTTGCATCAACGGGGGACTGTAGTACGGGTTGGGGCGGTGACGCTACCCAGTTCGGACAACACAGGACGGCTGTGTTCCTACGGTGTCTGTGACTGCACTTCGCTGATCTGCGTTCCGGGTAGGAACGGGGTTGACCAGACCTCATAACACGTCTTCTGGTTTTACTTTGCTAAATGTATTGTGAATAACGGTGTTTTTTCCCAAAACGTGTGTTGCTACAATGCATTTAGGATACGTTGCGGGTTATGTGTGAGCTGTTTTTTGTCACTGGCAGTTAGCTTCTCCGTGCAAATCGTGATGTAATGATCTGGTTGTTGTGTGAGAAACATCATGGTGTTTATATGTACCGTGTACTCACTACTAAGGCAACTAACCTATGAAGCTATGCTTGGTGACAAGTGAGTAAAAGAATGTTCTTTCTCAGACTGTAATGACAATGAACAGTGTGTTCACACATTAACAGGTTTTCCTGTTTTAACTGGCCGTATTGAGGGTAAAATAGGAGGATTGTGTTTCCCCCCCGGTTCCCTGGGGACTTTTTCATCCTCCTATCAGACATGTTGTGCATTAATTGTGTCTTTTGTGTGGTAGGGATACGATGTAACTCTTAGCTTGATTGCTGAGGTTGTGCTAAATCTGCTGGAGAAACTTATTTCCTAAAGGGAAATTGGTTTGGTTGCTGTCATGTGTGCTTAGCAAGGCCTGTGGTCGATACTAATCAAGAATGATGTATTCTCTCATTGTGAAAAAAACGGCGTTCCTCTGTTGAGTGTTTTTGCCATTTTTTGTAGGTGATGATGGGTTGTGTGTGTCATGTGACCTACAACTGGGTTGTACTGGCCACAGAAGCACATGTGTATGTTGGACCGGGGTTCTTAGAGCCCTCTCTATTCTGTGTTTTTCCTTAGTAAAAATCAGATAGCAGGTTAGCTCATGCGCTGTGTGGAGCTGTGAAACGCTTCATAGAGCTGACTATGACTGTGTCATATTCTCTTTTTGTCGTTACATCGTATCATGGGTGTGGGGTCGTAAAGGGGTGAACTGGTAACCTTTCCTCTCCCCATTGTTCTGTCGGTCAGGGGTACACCCCCTGTCCTTCAAGGTTCCCGTCACGTGGCGGTTCGGCACGTTACGGGGGGGGGGGGGGGGGGGGGGGGGCCGGGAGTTCCTGGTCCCACGGCCTGGTATATTGGGCGTGTGCACCGCAGGAATTCCCCCGCCATAGAGTACGTCACCGTGCGCGTCTCTGTTGGTAGGACTTCCGTGTGCTGTTCAGGTCCATGTGATGGATCTGTTTTCAGGGGGGGTGGTCAGGGCTCCTCCTCACCAAGCGCCTATTCAGGCCTTCTGTGAGTTCGGACTCCTTCTTCCATGTGAGGAAGCCTCCATCAGAGTACAGAGCCTTCCTCCTCAGATTGTCAAAGTGAGTGGACCCTCTAGAAGGGTCCTTTTCTATTGTATGTATATTCGATTCAATTCGTTTATTGAGTGTGTATGGGTTCAGTGCCTCTTCCCCGGAGGCCCTAAAACCAGTTTTTTACATGGCTCAAGGTGCAATATATTCTTTTCAATCTGTACAGCTCGCGTGGGAAGTCTCTCTGGGGATCCCCGTCTCTTTCCTATGGGAGGGTGGTGGGATGTAAAAATGTGAAATTTTTTTACCCCGGCTGTGTAGACTGGGATACATACTGTTGATGCTTCCTTCTTTCTATTCCAGAAGTGTTGGAGTTAGGGAGTGTCACACCCCTCTTGTCGTTCCCCTGGGCGCCTTGGGGATTCAATGACAGGTCTAAATAGCCTGTTCATTGATGGGGGTGTGTCCCGACGCACGTATAGTGCTAGCTTGCTGTAAACAGGCGATTGACTGGCACGCCTTGGTTGCTTGTGGTTGAAACAGCGTTTTTATAAAGCAACTGAGATGGGGGTTTTTCCTCTTCCGACGACCACATCCCATGACCTGGGTGGGTTGTCGACGGATTCTCGTTCATGTCTGGGGGATGATGACGGGATGGATCTGAACATATGTGGTGGGGTCTCACGCCCTTGGGGTGGGCCACCAGGCGCGGTTCGTCCGAACGTCTGGGTGGCGCCTTCTTTTCATGTTAAGATCAACACGCATATCTGCCCTTCTCCTGGAGTAGGCATGTCGGCGTGGTTAGGGCACGGGACTGGTTCTGGTCACGCTGGTCCAGATCAGTTGAACCCGTTGTCCGCCGGGGATGCAGATCTGCTGTTCTGGTACCCTGAGGGACTTGGGCTTTTTTCAGGGGGAAAAATGCCAGGTCGGTCTGGGTGTCACAGGGTTAAGCGCTATGGAGACCCTGGTTGGGTATGTTTTTACTCAGCACTGTCGTCATGGCTTACAGCCATGCCATTCTGTACGCGCTCGATCTCGTCGGATCTCGGCCGCTACACAGGTTGGTCCTGGTTAGTACTTGGTTGGGAGACCGCCGGGGAATACCAGGTACGGTGTGCTTAGGGGCTGGTTCTCCATTATTTTTCGCTCCTCTCTCACGCATGGCGAAGAGGGGCCTGTGGGGGTGGTTTTTTGACCTCCTCTGGTGACCCTGTGCTTCCCGTACCGCCAGGCCCGGTCCGAAGTGATGTTTGCGACCCGTAGGCCTGGGTTAACCCTTTTTGGAAACTGAAGCACTTGTACTGCGGTATAGCCGGTGTATACCCGCAGGTGTGTTTTGGAGTTTTTTCTTGAGGGGTTATAGGAACAACCACCGCATTGGGTAACACCGAGGTGGTTGATTCCCTGGTGTGTTGGAGCAGTGTCAACTCCCGGGTTCACCGTTTGAGGGTGCCCCTGCACGTTCATGACGTCTGCCAATCGTGTCAGCCTTCTCTGCCTCGACCCCTCTGGGTGGGGGTTTTTAAATGGAGGCTTGGTCATGCAACACCGCCAGCTTACGCTCCTTCCGCCGGGCGGCTGTGTTCAGCTGTCCCCTCTGGCGCCTGTCTCGTCCGCAGTCTCCAGGCTAGGGTTAACAGCCTGTTGCCTGGTTTTTCCCCGGTGCGCTGCCTGCTTCCGTTGGTTAACCTTTTTTGTGTGCTTACGGCCATGCTGACTGCCTGTTCTGCAGGGTCAGTGTGCCAGGCGGTGTACTATTGGGGGGACAGGGCCCGCTCGGCTTACGGCCATACCAACCTGAACACGCCCGATCTCGTCCGATCTCGGAAGCTAAGCAGGTTCTGGCCTGGTTAGTACTTGGATGGGATTCCGCCTGGGAATACCAGGTGCAGTAACTGAGGGGCCTTTGTCCGAATACGTTGGCGATGTGGGGGGCGGGGCACTACGTGCCCACCTGGTGGGGTCTTGATGCTGGCATCATGGACTTCTCCGGGCCCCCATTCTAGGGAGTCCAGTCCTTTTGGTGGGTCTGGGTCTTCCTTCGTGCTCCGCTGCTACGGCCTTGCCACGGGGTTGGGTTTGCCCTTGACCCCGTGATTCTGGGGGCAGTAACGAGGTTGTTCCTCCGTTCGTTCCCGGGTGGCATGCGGGTTGTGCGTGTGTGTAGTCGTGGGGTCAAGCCACGGTCTGCTCACCCTGTGCGTTGAGTTGCTTGAGTGCCTCTTCGCACGGTCGGGTCCGTCGCCCTCCCGTGAAGCCCCTAATAGGGGGGGTGCCCGCCATTAGGGTGGGTCGGGGGGGCTCGGCCCTCCCTGTTCTGATGGTTTGTGGGGGGCTGTCAGCGGGGTGTATTTGTCGGCCGTTGGCTCTCGCTCGGCCTCCCTTGTGCAGAGAGCGATGCCGAGCGAGAGCGATACGATACAGAACGTTAGGTTATGACTATAACCAAGTTCTGTTAGTATAGCGACGCTCGGCATCCGACGCCGCTGCAGCCTTTGACCTCGCCTTGTGGCGAAAGCTTGGGAAGGAGGAGAGTGGGTGGCCCCACCCCTGCTTATATGGGTAAGCTGATAGGGGTGTGGTCAGACGAATATTGGGATTAAAGGTACATTGTGGTCTTTATTCAGTGCGCGTGCACGTATGCGAGATAGTGCAGAGAGCGATGCCTAGCGTCGCTATACTAACAGAACTTGGTTATAGTCATAACCTAACGTTCTGGTTGTTGCTGCGATGTGAGTGGAGAAGTTCAACTGGTCGTCAAGGACATCACCAACATTCTTGGCGGTCGGGGACACGGCCACAGCTACATTCTCCACTGTGATGGAAAGGTCGGTCAGGGGGGAGGATTTGGCCGGCAGGTGAAGCAATTCTGTTTTGCTTAGGTTTGAGGTGGTTGGTCGTCATCCAGGCGGAGATGTCGGACAGGCAGGCTGATGTCGAAATGATTGACAACCATTGTAGGTGTAGCCAAGGAGCGCATTTTGACTGCTTCAAGAAACAACCCTTGACAACTCCAGCGCTGATTGCAATTTGGAAGTGCAACGACGACAGACTGAGAAGCCGGGTGCACTGCAGATTCAGTCAGAACAACTTCAAGAAGACAAACTTACCTCACTGCTTTCATGTTCAACCCAGATTCGGCTCAAACAAGGGACTAAACACGTTTCGCAATTATGCCACATCAATGTGGAACGTCCTACCCACAGCCGTAAAAAAAATGTATCCCACCTTCAAAACCGCTCTCAGAGAAAGACAAAGAGCATCTGGCCCGTGTAAATGTCTAAAAAAAAAACATCCACCCACCCACCCCCTCCGAAAATAATGTACAGTTTCCTCCCCCTCATATGTATGTATTTTCTGTTAGGATCTCTATTTAACAGTACTGTATATTTGCATATCTTGTATGTCACAAATGTAACAGTACTGTATATCTATGTCATGTAGATGTATGTCATAAATGTCATGATATATATCTGTATGTTGTCGTGTATGTCATAAATGTCATTATGAATTGAAAATGGGGGACCCTGATGTAAACAAGACGAAAGTCTTTCTCTGGTCTGCATCCCCTTAACAATTGTGTGTATTGAGCCGTACTGTATTGTACTCATTCTGCAATCTGTTAATAAAGTTTTCAATCAATCAAAAAAGGTCAGAGCCGGACATCAAAGAATCAATTATAGGTTGCTATACATGCCTGTATAGCAATATACAGAAGATATGTATATACTGTATGCCTCAAATTAATAATAATGCATAATGCTGGTTAATTACAGAGCAGGGGACACAAACAGGCTGGATAAGCTGGCCAGTAGCGTGGTTGGGGTGGAGCTGGACTCCCTAGCAAGGGTGGCAGAGAGGAGGAGCTTTGCTAAGCTCCATGCCATCAGGGAAAACCCCTCCCACCCACTATACAGAGACTTGGCTGACAGGAGGAGCATGTTCAGTGCCAGGCTGCGTGAATATTAAAGGCAACCAACTTGTGTGCAGCTTTTCTCTAATTGGCCACGACCCCACGCCGCTAGCCCGCCCCCTTTTGCCGCGAGTGCGGCAGGAACCTTCAAGTTCCCTGGTGCAAAATAAATCTGGTAGTTCGTTTATGACGTTAATTAATAATAAACACTGTTAGGACTCTTAATAATAAACACTGTTAGGACTATCTGACTCTTAATAATAAACACTGTTAGGACTATCTGACTCTTACTAATAAACACTGTTAGGACTATAAACACTGTTAGGACTATCTGACTCTTAATAATAAACACTGTTACAGTGTTAGGACTATCTCGATTTATGCGTCACTACTGTAACTAGAAACTCTGGGTGTCACTGTACATCAGTGTGGAACTGTAAGCTGTAACGTTATGCGTTATTTCGCGTTTTTAACGTCATAAACCAACACACTACCAGATTCACTCGTCACTGTACATCAGTGGAGGCTGCTTGCTGAAGCGCCAGCGGGGCGATGCGGTGGTTTGTCCCCGGCTTCCGTGCGCCACCGCCGGCTTGACTCGGTCCAGCTCCAGCAGCAGCGGCCGTCTTCCGTTGTAGAAGCCCTTCAATGACAGAGCTCTCATATTTTGCGAATGCATAAACTATATCTAATATGGCTGTCGCTTATCAATGACTTCGCGACAGCCATATTAGACACATAGCCATAATTTAAGATATAGTTTATGCATTCGCAAATATGAGAGCTCTGTCATTAAAGTGGGTGGTGGCAGTGTAACAGCGTTCACCCTGATGTAAAGTAGCGATTTTTATTGTTTTGTCATGACAAACAAATTACATAATCCAACATATGTGTAAAGAAACAACATATTCCAGTTAACGGTATATTTTTTTTAATGATTCATTACGGTATAAATTAGGTTAACTGGAGCTGTGGAGGCTGCTTGCTGAAGCGCCAGCGGGGCGATGCGGTGGTTTGTCCCCGCCTTCCGTGTGCCGCCGCCGGCTTGACTCGGTCCAGCTCCAGCAGCAGCGGCCGTCTTCCGTTGTAGAAGCCCTTCAATGCCAGAGCTCTCATATTTTGCGAATGCATAAACTATATCTTAAATTATGGCTATGTGTCTAATATGGCTGTCGCTTATCAATGACTTCGCGACAGCCATATTAGACACATAGCCATAATTTAAGATATAGTTTATGCATTCGCAAATATGAGAGCTCTGTCATTGAAGTGGGTGGTGGCAGTGTAACAGCGTTCACCCTGATGTAAAGTAGCGATTTTTATTGTTTTGTCATGACAAACCAATTACATAAGCTGGCTCTCATATTTGCGAATACAACAGCGTTCATCCGGCCTGATGTAAACAAAACAAGTCATTGGGAAGCGGTGCAACTCTTTGCCGCGCGGCAGCGCGGTCACGTGGCCGTGTGGCCAATCAGAGAAACGCTGAACGAAAGGCTGAACACAAGTTGGTTGCCTTTAATATTCACGCTGCCAGGCTCACACTACCCAAATGCAGCACTAAACGGCACAGGAAGTCCTTCATTCCAACAGCCATCAGACTATACAATGCATCACTGTGCCTCATTGCATCGCTGAGCACAGAGTGACAGTTACCATCTTCCTGGACTCTTAGTTTTGAAACAGCACTAGGTGGTGTAGTGGGCAAGGCGCTCGCCACCAATGCAGGAGACGCTGGGTTCGAGCCCAGCTCTCCACATTGCTATCAGCTTGGCTGGTCGTTCATACTAATACAATTGGCAGTATTAGGGGGTGGGAAGCTGATGGGTGGGGATCGGACGTTGTGGACAGCGTCTCCTACAGGTCGGTTGGTGAGCCTGCGCAGCAGAATCAGGAAGCGACGGGGGCGGCGTGTCCCTGCCACGCAGACCCCCGCCGCTGAGAGATTGCGCTGTGCAAGTGAAAAGATGCGACAACTGCTTCCTCGAGTACCGGAGGGGACACGTGATGTAAGGCTTCGTCCACATTGCAGCCGGCTTGTGGGAGGCATGGCCTAACAGCGTTCGAGACAGGGGAGGGTAGAATTGGACGATACGAAATTGGGATGGGAGAAAAATAGAAAAATGGGAGAAAAAGTAGATAAAAAAATAATAAACAGCACTGTGCAATATTACACCTACTGTAGACCTCAGTATATTTTTACTGTATTTATTTACTGTATATTGTATCTCTCCATTTATCAAACTCAGCCCGTGCTTGAGCATTAGCATTTGCAACTAATGTCTCCATTAGCATACCCCATAGTCCTTTAGTTTTTAGCAAGTGCTCCATCTGAAACTTCCAGTTACCCAGTTCTCTGGTCCACTCAGCCGGTCAATAAACAGCTTGTCATCCATTGTGAAATCCCACATTACTGTTAATCTCACACAAAACTCTGTGTAGCTTCTTAGCGTCGATCTTGGCCCATAACCTGTAATGAGTGGTAATTTATGTTAATACTTGGAGAAGTAAATAGTTGTCTGACAGCAGTGAGGCAATAAAATATTATGTATGTACCTTGCATTCATGAAATACTTGAATCACTTTCATGTCATGGGGCAACTTGATAATTGAGTGAGAAAACACTTGTTTAAAATACTTTTTGATTTGTAACCAGTTGTATAAATGTAAATAAGCACAGCACTGGTGGCAATACAATATTTGAAACGATGCATGTACCTTTCACTCACATGCAAATACTTGAATTAATATTGTAACATGCGTTACTTTATGAAGAAGATGTCAATGTGTTGATAAATGAAGTGTGGGCCCAATATGTTAGGATATGCCAATGTCAGCATATTTGGGTCACTTGACCTTTAAGATTCCAGGTATGGGTGTGGTTAGGGGCGGTCCCAACCATCAGGGGGCCATTTTGGATTGAAATCATGGCCTCATGGAGTTTTGTTTGCTTACTGCTATTGTGAGAGGAAGGGGGGATTTTTCCAGGCCTCCTAAAAGATTCTCCAGTAACCAAGGACAGTTCAGCTACAGTGGTTTTTCCCAGTGGATTACTTCTTTTTCCTTTCCTTTTCTAAGATGTGGATCAACCCAGGACTTATCACCTTTTGGACACTCAAAGGTTTGAGTGTTGTTGGACACTACTAACTCTACCATGCAGGCTGCATGGTCTGGTAGGCCTGAACATTGTACATGGTAAACATACATGGTAACACACATGGTAACATTATACACGGTACATTATATATGGTAACATTGTACATGGTAAACATACATGGTAACACACATGGTAACATTATACATGGTAACATTATACACGGTACATTATACATGGTAACATTGTACATGGTAAACATACATGGTAACATACATGGTAACATTATACACGGTACATTATATATGGTAACATTGTACATGGTAAACATACATGGTAACATTATACACGGTACATTATACATGGTAACATTATACACGGTACATTATACATGGTAACATTGTACATGGTAAACATACATGGTAACCTACATGGTAACATTATATATGGTAACATTGTACATGGTAAACATACATGGTAACATTATACATGGTATATTATACATGGTAACATTATACATGGTAAACATACATGGTAACATACATGGTAACATTATACACGGTACATTATATATGGTAACATTGTACATGGTAAACATACAGGGTAACATTATACACGGTACATTATACATGGTAACATTTATGTTGGGGCTAATGGACTGTAAAGCTGACAGGACCGTTCTTATTGGTTTGAGATGATTTTTGTTGTACCATACGTTGCTATGGGGTGCCCCATTTATTTTGATCCTCTTTTTGGTTAATACAACTCTTTGAATTTAACACTGTTCCAGTACTGAACAGGTTTGTTTATTATTTCAAGCTTGTTACAATATGAATGAATAATCTCATGCCATGGGGCAACTTGATAGAGTGATACAATTAATTTAGTTTATTATTAATTTTATTTATTGAGTGATAAAACACTTTAAAATACTTGTACAGCACTACAATGGCTACTCTGCTTCTGGTCTTCAGTCCAGTGGCCTTGCTGGCTATTGGGCTCTTAGACAAATGTTATTCTTAGAACAATAGACCCGTTACTGATATTGGGAGTTGTGCCTATAATTTACTATTTCGCTCTGACCTGGTGAATGACCTACAATGGCTAACATGTATTAGGTTTGTTAATAGTAGACAGCCCTTGGGTGAACAATTATTGTTGTAATTAGGAATCTCTTTTGTAATGTCTATCAATATAATAAAATTTTTATTTCTGTTTTCATTTTATTTATTCTATTTTATCTCTATTATCTTGTCATTATTGCAATACGTTTCTGTCCTGTGATGTCTTATGTATTATTATTATTATTATTATGGTGTTGTTGTGTCTTTCATGTGAAAAAAAGAGACTTGTACAGCAGTGGTGCCAATAAAATATTTTCTATGAACCCCAATGGCTGAAAAGAGTTGTCTGATCTGCTATTGGTAAAATAATGTAACCTAATATACTTACATTTATACCTTACCTGCTACACTTAGGCTACCTGTCTAGATAAACCCAACTTCCTTTATACTTACCGGTCATACGTAGCTAAAAAAATTTAATAAAATACATGTCAAAATAAATATTTTTACTTCCGTTTTTTTTCGCCACTGGAAAGGAGAGGAAGAGTTGAGTATCATCGGCATAGCAATGATACGAGAAGGCATGAGACGTGATAATGTTACCCAGAGATTTAGTGTAGAGGGAAAAGAGAAGGGGTCCAAGGACCGAGCCTTGGGGGACAACCATCCAGAGGTGGCGGGGGGCCGACAGGGTCCCTCTCCATGACACTTGGTAGGAGCAGTCATTGAGGTATGATGTCAGCCATGTCAGCGCAGAGCCAGACACTCCCATTCCTGCAAGGGACACGAGGAGGATCGGATGATTGACTATGTCGAAGGCTGCAGACAGGTCTAGGAGAATCAGGACAGAGGAGAGACCTTTCGCTTTTGCTAAGTGAAGTGCCTCTGTGACCGCAATGAGGGCAGTCTCTGTGGAGTGACCAGTCCTGAAGCCTGACTGATTAGGGTCTAGGAGGTCATTCTGTAAGAGATAATCAGTAAGTTGGTTGGATACAGCACATTTAAGTGTTTTAGAAAGGAAGGAGAGAAGAGAGACAGGACGATAGTTGTCTGTGACGGTGGGTAATGGAGATATAATGTTTGTAGTGTTTTGTGCTGGAACCACTTTATCGGCAACTCCGGTCAGAGAGCAGACACAGAGAATAGTCTTTTGTACTTTATAAGCAAGGTAAGGTTTCTTCAGTACAGGTGATTTTCCATCCAGGTTATAATGACTGAATGAACATTGAGCATCCAAATGAGAATGAGAAGGGTTTATGTCCAGTAAATCTAGCAGAGAATGAGTGAGTGGTTTCTGCAACAGATAAACAGAATATACAGGTAATTAGTAGAATACAATGGAATCCAGAATATACACACAACTGAAAGTCAAGATGCCATATAGCATATTAGCACTAGCATTAGCATAGCACCGGCTCAATGCACCAGCATTAGCTCAATCAGCAGCATGGACCAAACACAACACACAGTATCAAACCCAAGCTATAGTCACAGTTACAGCATCTTAAAGGAAAACTCCAACATTTTGGGAAATTAGCTTATTTAACATCTTCCCTGGAGTTAGACAAGAAGATACATACCTTTTTTGTCTCTGTGCGTGCATTTAGCTTTGGGAACAGTCGCTCCGTTAGCATAGCTTAGCTTCATCACTGGAAGTGAGGCAGGACAGTAGCGTGACGCTCCCTACAGGTTTGTTGATATTCTCATTCCTTCAAAGGATCCGAACCGATTGAAGTTTATGGATACCATGACTTAAAATCCTCGTACCTTGACGATTAAAAGCCTCCCCAATTTAGAAAACAGTAATCCAATGGCTGGTATTGATAATATACTACTAACTACTGGACGCTCGGAGCTAACCGGAGCTAACGCAGAACAGGATGGTAAAGCAAATATAATGACTTGCTTTCTGGGGTTTTCAAAATAAAAGTGCAACGTTTATAGCAGCGGAAAGCGTTTATTTTGTACATTATCTAACGTTAACACGACCCTAAACTAACGTTACAACTAACCTAAAGTTAGTTTAGGTTCGTGTTAACGTTAGATAATGTACAAAATAAACATTTTCCGCTGCTATAAACATCACACTTTTATTTTGAAAACCCCAGAAAGGAAGTCATTATATTTGCTTTACCATCCTGTTCTGCGTTAGCTCCGGTTAGCTCCGAGCGTCCAGTAGTTAGTAGTATATTATCAATACCAGCCATTGGATTACTGTTTTCTAAATTGGGGAGGCTTTTAATCGTCAAGGTAAGAGGATTTTAAGTCATGGTATCCATAAACTTCAATCGGTTCGGATCCTTTGAAGGAATGAGAATATCAACAAACCTGTAGGGAACGTCACGCTACTGTCCTGCCTCACTTCCAGTGATGAAGCTAAGCTATGCTAACAGAGCGACTGTTCCCAAAGCTAAATGCACACACAGAGACAAAAAAGGTATGTATCTTCTTGTCTAACTCCAGGGAAGATGTTAAATAAGCTAATTTCCCAAAATGTTGGAGTTTTCCTTTAACAACATAATGCAGGCTACATGACATTTATCTATCATAAAACCATAGGCACTATATTTGTAGGCTATTGAGAACTTACTTTCTTCACGAACACACTCTCTCATGCAACAGCATTGGAACATGTGCCAGCAAGACACCACATGCATTTAACCACACTAGGACCCCTGGGTTGTCCGAAGAAGTGCCTGACTGGAAGTAATAGGACCCCTGGGCGGTCTAAAGAAGTGCCTGACTGGAAATAATAATACCCAGCATAACAAATAATGGGGAATTTACCACAGTGGGGTTCATGGTTGTTTTTTTATGAGCGGTGTGACTCTGGCTTATTTTTAGGGAGGTGGGGACCACCCCCGAGTTGAGGGAGGAGTTGATGGTTGCAGTTAGGAATGGGAGAATGTCTGGTGCTATGGTCTGGAGGAGTAGGGAGGGTAACCGGTCCAGCTGGCATGTAGTGGGACGGTTCGACGTTACCAGTGTCAGAGTCTCGGCATCTGTAATGGGAGATAAAGATGACAGAGTGAAGGATGAGGTTCTCGATTCAGTATTTGGAATAGGTGAGGTTTGGGAGAAGGAGCTGTAGATGTTCTCCACTTTTTCTTCAAAGAAGATTGCAAAGTCTTCGGCAGAGAGAGATGAGGGGGAGAGGGTGGGGGGGGGGAGGAGGGAGGACATGGTAGCATGCCTTTTGTAAAGGTTCTTGGCAGAGGCCTCGATCCTATGGTGAAAGAAAGAAGCTTTGGCAGTAGTAATGGTTTTGGAGAATGCTAACAAGAGGTTGTGATATGTGGCGATGTCAGCAGTGAGGCGTGACTTTCTATACTTCCTCTCGGCCGCTCTCAGGACCTGTCTTTCTTCTCTCACTGCATCCGTCAGCCATGGACTGGGTGGGGAATGGCGGGCAGGTTTCTCAGCGAGGGGACAGAGCTTGTCGAAGGAGGTTGAGATGGCTGAGAGGGGGGGGGGGGTTGCCGTCTCTGTGGGGAGAGCCGAGAAGGTGTCACTCAAAGGTAGAGCAGATAGTATGTCAGTGGAGAGGGTGGGGGGGGATAGGGAGCGCAGGTTGCGTCTGACTGAGACGGTTTGAGTTGGAGTGGATGGGTTGGGGTTAAGCATGAGAGTTAGTGAGAAGAATATGAAGGAATGGTCAGACACATGCAGGGGAGTTACCATGGTGTTAATGATGCTGGAGTTACGGGAGAATATGAGATCCAAGGAGTTGCCTGCTTTGTGAGTGGGAGGCATGACAGTGGGAGTCAGGTCAAAGGATTATTATTATTTTTATTTTTAACCTTTATTTAACCAGGAAGTCCCATTGAGATACAAGGTCTCTTTTGCAAGGGAGACCTGGCCAAGATGACAGCAATAACATTTGCAATATATCAGACAGCAATCAAATGTGCGGTACATCACACAAGAACATAATAAAAGTGCATGTATACAATATACAATACATCACATGTAAACACAAAAACACAAAACAGAATAGTCTACATAATAGTAAAAGTGTACGACAGTAAAATACAGGGTAATACAGTAATTTTGCAGTTTTGCAGTTGGGACCCGACTAGAGAAAGCAGCGACATTCTTCTTGTAGGAAGTTATGTAATATTTAAATTGGGAAGTGATCGAGCGGACCTGGGGGGCGATAGAGTGTAACAATGGTGAGATTGAATGGATTAGAGACAGATACTGCGTGATATTCGAGAGAGGAGAGTGACAGGGTTGGAAGTGATATTGTGTTTGTGGACCATGAGGGAGAGGTCAGAGGACCGGTGCCTCCGCCACGTCTGGAGGGTCGAGCTGTGTGAGAGAAGTTATAGTTTGCTGCAGGTGTTGACGAGTTATTGGGCGTTATCCAGGTCTCGGTTAGAGCCAGGAGCTGTAGGTTTTGACTATGGGCATAGGCAGTAATGAAGTCCGCTTTCCTGATGGCTGATTGACAATTCCATAAGCCTCCACGTACAGTGACAGGTATATTATAGTGGCTGTGGGGGGGTAGGAGAGATTAGCCGGGTTGCTACCAAACTGTCGTGGGTGGGTTGCATCTGGTCTGGAGGAGCAGAGTGTTGAGATAGGTATGAGGCACATTGTGGTGTCAGAGTAGCAGGGAGAAAGGTGAAGTAGGGGAGGAAGAGAGGTAGAGAAATAGGAGAGTGGGAGGGAAAGGTGGTCGCCGGCACTCCGCTGGCGCTCAAGGAAGATGCGTTTAAATCACTAGTTACTGATTTGATTTGATTTGATGTTTTTTTATTTTCGTGTCTTACATACAGGTGTATGCCCAGCCCATATATATTACTAATGTCCCACACCTGTGGGAGCCTGGCCTCTGACTGGTGATAGCTTAAATTAGCAGGACAATGGCACAGGCAGCTTGAGACACGCCCCTCTATGACTGGGGTGAAACTCAGCTAAGTGTTCGATTTAAGATGAAACAACAAAATAGTTACTCAAAAGTCACTTACTTTCCTCACGCTGATTAATCAACTGTAGTGTAGCTTCCCTCTGATCTTGTCAGTACAAACTTCATGGTGGTTCTAGTGCTAAAGCTTCATGTTGGTTCTAGTGTTAAAGCTTCATGGTGGTTCTAGTGCTAAAGCTTCACGGTGGTTCTAGTGCTAAAGCTTCATGGTGGTTCTAGTGCTAAAGCTTCATGGTGGTTCTAGTGCTAAAGCTTCATGGTGGTTCTAGTGCTAAAGCTTCATGGTGGTTCTAGTGCTAAAGCTTCATGGTGGTTCTAGTGCTAAAGCTTCACGGTGGTTCTAGTGATAAAGCTTCATGATGGTTCTGGTGATAAAGCTTCATGGTGGTTCTAGTGCTAAAGCTTCATGGTGGTTCTAGTGTTAAAGCTTCATGGTGGTTCTAGTGATAAAGCTTCATGGTGGTTCTAGTGCTAAAGCTTCACGGTGGTTCTAGTGTTAAAGCTTCATGGTGGTTCTAGTGCTAAAGCTTCATGGTGGTTCTAGTGCTAAAGCTTCATGGTGGTTCTAGTGCTAAAGCTTCATGGTGGTTCTAGTGCTAAAGCTTCATGGTGGTTCTAGTGCTAAAGCTTCATGGTGGTTCTAGTGCTAAAGCTTCATGGTGGTTCTAGTGATAAAGCTTCATGGTGGTTCTAGTGCTAAAGCTTCACGGTGGTTCTAGTGATAAAGCTTCATGGTGGTTCTAGTGCTAAAGCTTCATGGTGGTTCTTGTGCTAAAGCTTCATGGTGGTTCTAGTGATAAAGCTTCATGGTGGTTCTAGTGTTAAAGCTTCATGGTGGTTCTAGTGCTAAAGCTTCACAGTGGTTCTAGTGATAAAGCTTCATGGTGGTTCTAGTGCTAAAGCTTCACGGTGGTTCTAGTGCTAAAGCTTCACGGTGGTTCTAGTGATAAAGCTTCATGGTGGTTCTAGTGCTAAAGCTTCATGGTGGTTCTAGTGCTAAAGCTTCATGGTGGTTCTAGTGCTAAAGCTTCATGGTGGTTCTAGTGCTAAAGCTTCATGGTGGTTCTAGTGCTAAAGCTTCATGGTGGTTCTAGTGATAAAGCTTCATGGTGGTTCTAGTGATAAAGCTTCATGGTGGTTCTAGTCCTAAAGCTTCATGGTGGTTCTAGTGCTAAAGCGTCATGGTGGTTCTAGTGATAAAGCTTCATGGTGGTTCTAGTGCTAAAGCTTCACGGTGGTTCTAGTGATAAAGCTTCATGGTGGTTCTAGTGCTAAAGCTTCACGGTGGTTCTAGTGATAAAGCTTCATGGTGGTTCTAGTGCTAAAGCTTCATGGTGGTTCTAGTTGTAGCAGTCTGGAAAATATGGTATATTATTCAGAACTGCTGACTGTGTTTTATATCCCTTTTATACACAAAGACTAGGTTCATTGATATTCACACGAACAATGATACAAGCGTCCCCTTCTTCTATCACTGGAAGATGGTTTATAAATGACATTACTCTATTCCCCATCCTCCCCTTGTGTGACTGGCAGGCGGGACCAGCAGGGGGCAGTAGCAGGCAGAGAGTGGCGGAGGGAGTTGATAAATGGAAGGGACCAGCGGAAGTCGCTCTCTTCGGCCGTGAACTTGACAACGAGAGGACACAGCTAACGGGAGCTCTGGATAGCCCCGTTGCTGACGTTTATGCCGGAGTGCCCCGGGAGAGGACAACGGGTGATAGGAAGTACTGGCTAGTGGATACGATATCCTAGCAGTACCAGTGGTATGATATGAACAATAAGTGCAGAGCCAGGCACTAACAGTCGAGTTATACCTAGTTACAGTGAGCGGTATAGGTAGCGTGCGGCTAAGGATCACAGTAGTATTGCTCGTGTTATACTTAGTTACAGTGCCGGTATAGATTGCGTGCAGCTACGGGTGTGGACCTGCGAACACTCTGCTCCGGCCATCAGCAGCCGTCTTCACCGGCGGTTCTACCACCACTCTGCGCCGGCTGGAGAGCAGCCAACACGGGAGCCGTCCCGTCCAGCAGAGGTCGCCCAGCACCAGCTCAGCCAGCACTGCCTCTCTGCTATAGCTCCGCCTGCTAGCACCTGCGACGCGAGTGTTCGACGCCATCTTGCCACCAGGACGGTGGTAGAGCAGCGCGGCCGCCATTTTGGTAGAGTAACATTAGGGCTTCGGTGCCCAAGATCTATTGCACGTTTCACAGTGTGGTGCGGCCTGAGGGCGAAGTGAACACTAACAACCAGTGCATAAGGGGATCCCCAGACAATATATACCGGTATTAGCATAGGACTTTTGCAAGGTATTTTGTGGGCTCACTCTTTTATTTTATTCCTTTTCTTTGAGCGTGATAAGGCGTGTATTTCCTAAATAATTCCCGTTCTGTGAATCCCTTTATTCTCTTCCCTATGCTCCCCCCTTCCTTCCCATCTTCTCAACCGGGGACAGTAAGAGTGTAATTCCTTAGAGAAGGTAAATACTGTGTACTGCTCAGACGTGGGCAGCGTTTAGTCTGGGTACCTGAGAGCACATGGTGCCTGGGTGTAATGTTATAATTGACTCATGCCATTGATTCATGCCATTGATTCATGCCAGTAATTATTGTATGGATACCCATGGTGCAGTAATCACCAGACGTAGCATTGTTGTAACTAGGCTGAGTTACAATACAGTCATCCAGAACGGGAGCACTGTGTGTGTGTCTTTCATTATTTCTAACCCTAACCCTAACCCTTTGATACGGGTAATATATGTAATCGTAACCCCTTTCTATTCTACCTTTTCCATTTCCATCGTAAGGGTTCTGGTGTCACTAAGGGAGGGTACTGCTTGTGGGGGGAACCAAGTTATTTCGCTACCATCCGGTCATTGGGTGTGGGAGGGCAAAAGGGGCAACTGTGGAGAGTGAGGGTGTGTTGGGGAGTACTGCTGACTGCTCCAGAGAGAGAGAGGAAGACCAGAGTACCGGACCAGGTTCGTAAACCCTGGGCCTCATCCATCCCCACTGCCAGCCTCCAGTTGACGCTCCGGACCCCAAAGACGGAGGTGCAGCTGGCCAGAGGGCTACTGTGTCTCGCTACCTATTGACCGCACATCACAGTTCCCACGAAGCAGGGATAATCCACCCTGCTACATAGTGATAAAGCTTCATGATGGTTCTAGTGCTAAAGCTTCATGGTGGTTCTAGTGATAAAGCTTCATGGTGGTTCTAGTGATAAAGCTTCATGGTGGTTCTAGTGATAAAGCTTCATGGTGGTTCTAGTGCTAAAGCTTCATGGTGGTTCTAGTGCTAAAGCTTCATGATGGTTCTAGTGATAAAGCTTCATGGTGGTTCTAGTGCTAAAGCTTCATGGTGGTTCTAGTGATAAAGCTTCATGGTGGTTCTAGTGCTAAAGCTTAATGGTGGTTCTAGTGCTAAAGCTTCATGGTGGTTCTAGTGCTAAAGCTTCATGGTGGTTCTAGTGCTAAAGCTTCATGGTGGTTCTAGTGCTAAAGCTTCATGGTGGTTCTAGTGATAAAGCTTCATGGTGGTTCTAGTGTTAAAGCTTCATGGTGGTTCTAGTGATAAAGCTTCATGGTGGTTCTAGTGCTAAAGCTTCATGGTGGTTCTAGTGCTAAAGCTTCATGGTGGTTCTAGTGCTAAAGCTTCATGATGGTTCTAGTGCTAAAGCTTCATGGTGGTTCTAGTGCTAAAGCTTCATGGTGGTTCTAGTGCTAAAGCTTCATGATGGTTCTAGTGCTAAAGCTTCACGGTGGTTCTAGTGCTAAAGCTTCACGGTGGTTCTAGTGCTAAAGCTTCATGATGGTTCTAGTGCTAAAGCTTCATGATGGTTCTAGTGCTAAAGCTTCACGGTGGTTCTAGTGCTAAAGCGTCATGGTGGTTCTAGTGCTAAAGCTTCACGTGGTTCTAGTGCTAAAGCTTCACGTGGTTCTAGTGCTAAAGCTTCATGGTGGTTCTAGTGCTAAAGCTTCATGGTGGTTCTAGTGCTAAAGCTTCATGGTGGTTCTAGTGCTAAAGCTTCACTGTGGTTCTAGTGCTAAAGCTTCATGGTGGTTCTAGTGCTAAAGCTTCATGGTGGTTCTAGTGCTAAAGCTTCATGGTCGTTCTAGTGCAAAAGCTTCACATGGTTCTAGTGCTAAAGCTTCATGGTGGTTCTAGTACTAAAGCTTCACGGTGGTTCTAGTGCTAAAGCTTCATGGTGGTTCTAGTGCTAAAGCTTCATGGTGGTTCTAGTGCTAAAGCCTCACGGTGGTTCTAGTGCTAAAGCTTCATGGTGGTTCTAGTGCTAAAGCTTCATGGTGGTTCTAGTGCTAAAGCTTCATGGTGGTTCTAGTGCTAAAGCTTCACGGTGGTTCTAGTGCTAAGGCTTCATGGTGGTTCTAGTGCTAAAGCTTCATGGTGGTTCTAGTGCTAAAGCTTCACGTGGTTCTAGTGCTAAAGCTTCACAGTGGTTCTAGTGCTAAAGCTTCATGGTGGTTCTAGTGCTAAAGCTTCATGGTGGTTCTAGTGCTGAAGCTTCATGGTGGTTCTAGTGCTAAAGCTTCATGATGGTTCTAGTGCTAAAGCTTCATGGTGGTTCTAGTGCTGAAGCTTCATGGTGGTTCTAGTGCTAAAGCTTCATGATGGTTCTAGTGCTAAAGCTTCACGGTGGTTCTAATGCTAAAGCTTCATGGTGGTTCTAGTGCTGAAGCTTCATGGTGGTTCTAGTGATAACGCTTCAGGGTGGTTCTAGTGCTAAAGCTTCACGGTGGTTCTAGTGCTAAAGCTTCATGATGGTTCTAGTGCTAAAGCTTCACAGTGGTTTTAGTGCTAAAGCTTCATGGTGGTTCTAGTGCTAAAGCTTCATGGTGGTTCTAGTGCTAAAGCTTCACGTGGTTCTAGTCCTAAAGCTTCATGGTGGTTCTAGTGATAAAGCTTCACATGGTTCTAGTGCTAAAGCTTCACGTGGTTCTAGTGCTAAAGCTTCACGTGGTTCTAGTGCTAAAGCTTCATGGTGGTTCTAGTCCTAAAGCTTCATGGTGGTTCTAGTGCTAAAGCTTCACGTGGTTCTAGTGCTAAAGCTTCATGGTGGTTCTAGTGCTGAAGCTTCATGGTGGTTCTAGTGCTAAAGCTTCATGGTGGTTCTAGTGCTAAAGCTTCACGTGGTTCTAGTGCTAAAGCTTCATGGTGGTTCTAGTGATAAAGCTTCATGGTGGTTCTAGTGCTAAAGCTTCACGTGGTTCTAGTGCTAAAGCTTCACAGTGGTTCTAGTGCTAAAGCTTCACGGTGGTTCTAGTGTTAAAGCTTCATGGTGGTTCTAGTGCTAAAGCTTCACGTGGTTCTAGTGCTAAAGCTTCATGGTGGTTCTAGTGCTAAAGCTTCATGATGGTTCTAGTACTAAAGCTTCATGGTGGTTCTAGTGCTAAAGCTTCTTGGTGGTTCTTGTGTTAAAGCTTCATGGTGGTTCTAGTGCTAAAGCTTCATGGTGGTTCTAGTGCTAAAGCTTCATGGTGGTTCTAGTGCTAAAGCTTCATGGTGGTTCTAGTGCTAAAACTTCATGATGGTTCTAGTGCTAAAGCTTCATGGTGGTTCTAGTGCTAAAGCTTCATGGTGGTTCTAGTGCTAAAGCTTCACGTGGTTCTAGTGCTAAAGCTTCACGTGGTTCTAGTGCTAAAGCTTCATGATGGTTCTAGTGCTAAAGCCTCATGATGGTTCTAGTGCTAAAGCTTCATGGTGGTTCTAGTGCTAAAGCTTCATGGTGGTTCTAGTGCTAAAGCTTCATGGTGGTTCTAGTGCTAAAGCTTCATGGTGGTTCTAGTGCTAAAGCTTCATGGTGGTTCTAGTGCTAAAGCTTCATGGTGGTTCTAGTGTTAAAGCTTCATGGTGGTTCTAGTGCTGAAGCTTCATGGTGGTTCTAGTGCTAAAGCTTCATGGTGGTTCTAGTGCTAAAGCTTCATGGTGGTTCTAGTGCTAAAGCTTCACGGTGGTTCTAGTGCTAAAGCTTCATGGTGGTTCTAGTGCTAAAGCTTCATGGTGGTTCTAGTGCTAAAGCTTCATGGTGGTTCTAGTGCTAAAGCTTCATGGTGGTTCTAGTGCTAAAGCTTCATGGTGGTTCTAGTGCTAAAGCTTCACGGTGGTTCTAGTGCTAAAGCTTCATGGTGGTTCTAGTGCTAAAGCTTCATGGTGGTTCTAGTGCTAAAGCTTCATGGTGGTTCTAGTGATAAAGCTTCATGGTGGTTCTAGTGCTAAAGCTTCATGGTGGTTCTAGTGCTAAAGCTTCATGGTGGTTCTAGTGCTAAAGCTTCATGGTGGTTCTAGTGATAAAGCTTCATGGTGGTTCTAGTGCTAAAGCTTCACGGTGGTTCTAGTGATAAAGCTTCATGGTGGTTCTAGTGCTAAAGCGTCATGGTGGTTCTAGTGATAAAGCTTCATGGTGGTTCTAGTGCTAAAGCTTCATGGTGGTTCTAGTGATAAAGCTTCATGGTGGTTCTAGTGCTAAAGCTTCATGGTGGTTCTAGTGATAAAGCTTCATGGTGGTTCTAGTGCTAAAGCTTCATGGTGGTTCTAGTGATAAAGCTTCATGGTGGTTCTAGTGCTAAAGCTTCATGGTGGTTCTAGTGCTAAAGCTTCATGGTGGTTCTAGTGATAAAGCTTCATGGTGGTTCTAGTGATAAAGCTTCATGGTGGTTCTAGTGCTAAAGCTTCACGGTGGTTCTAGTGATAAAGCTTCATGGTGGTTCTAGTGCTAAAGCTTCATGGTGGTTCTAGTGATAAAGCTTCATGGTGGTTCTAGTGATAAAGCTTCATGGTGGTTCTAGTGCTAAAGCTTCACGGTGGTTCTAGTGATAAAGCTTCATGGTGGTTCTAGTGCTAAAGCTTCATGGTGGTTCTAGTGATAAAGCTTCATGGTGGTTCTAGTGCTAAAGCTTCACGGTGGTTCTAGTGATAAAGCTTCATGGTGGTTCTAGTGCTAAAGCTTCACGGTGGTTCTAGTGCTAAAGCTTCATGGTGGTTCTAGTGCTAAAGCTTCATGGTGGTTCTAGTGCTAAAGCTTCATGGTGGTTCTAGTGCTAAAGCTTCATGGTGGTTCTAGTGCTAAAGCTTCATGGTGGTTCTAGTGCTAAAGCTTCATGGTGGTTCTAGTGCTAAAGCTTCATGGTCGTTCTAGTGCTAAAGCTTCATGGTGGTTCTAGTGCTAAAGCTTCATGGTGGTTCTAGTGCTAAAGCTTCATGGTGGTTCTAGTGCTAAAGCTTCATGGTGGTTCTAGTGCTAAAGCTTCATGATGGTTCTAGTGTTAAAGCTTCACTGTGGTTCTAGTGCTAAAGCTTCATGGTGGTTCTAGTGCTAAAGCTTCACGGTTCGCTCAGAACCCGGCCAGAACTCCAACCCACGGGACTAGCTTTGCTTCCACTACACTACTGGCAAGTATTTTATACAACTTAAAGGATAACTTTGGTATACTATTTTTCAATCTGGACCCTATTTCTCCGTTGTGTGGGGTTTAAATGAACAATAGAGACAACACATTTAGTAATTGGTCCAGTATTGAAGGAGGTCCTTTCAGCTGGTAGCCACAAACTGACATGTGATCGCACTGGGCAAACGGGCACATCAAAGTACGTCCACTATTATTCTATTCTTTTTTTTGATCCACTTTTTCTCCCATTTTCTATATTTTCTCCCATCCCAATTTCGTATCATCCAATTCAACCCTCCCCTGTCACGGACACTGTTTCTTGCCTCCCACAAGCCGGCTGCAATGTGGACTAAGTCATACATAGCACAAGTCCCCTCCGGTACTTGAGGTAACAGCAGTCGCATCTTTTCACCTGCGCAGCTCGATCTCTCAGTGGCGAGGAGTAACGCGTGGGAGGCTCACGCTGCCCCCGACACTTCCTGATTCTACTGCGCAGGCGCACCAACCGACCTGTAGGAGTCGCTGTCCACAACGCCCGATCCCCACCCTTCAGTTTCCCTCCCCGTAATACGGCCAATGTGTATTACTGTGGACGACCAGCTAAACTGAAAGCAAATGTGGAGCGCTGGGCTCGAACTGACGAGCCCAGCGTCTCCAGCATTTCGTGGCGAGTGCCTTGCCCACTACGCCACGTAGCCACCCCCACTATTATTCTATTCTACGCTCTATTATTCATTTAGACAACGGAAAAATAGGGTCCAGGTTTAAAAATACCAAAGTTATCCTTTAATGTCCAAAAATCTGAACTATCCCTTATTGAGACAAGTGCTTGGTAGAGAATAACTACATGTTAAATTATCCCTTTAATTGATCCTTCATAGTTTCTATGAAGATAGTCTACATCACTTGGAAAGACTCCATTGAAAAGGTAGACTAATTACATTTGTTAGATGATTTGTGAGGCACTTAAACATACTAATATAAGATATAAAATATTTTAAGCATTGTGAAACTATTTGTATTATGGGCACTTAGCCATGCTGACATACACTATGCGCATAAGAATATCCACAAATCCACAAGTCACCCCAAATGAGAAGGAATTATGAAAACCACACATACACTAGGGACTCAGCCTATAGCCATGTTGCATCATGGGGGTTGGGGCGGGGGGGCAAGGAGTGGTTCACACTGACTTGACCTACTCTGGATTTTCATCAATGTCAAAAGTTTATACACATGATTTAAGTTTTCAAAACAAACCTCTTGCGCCAACTGGCTCAGGGTGTCATTGTGCAATTCATGAAAAGCAATGACTTGCAGGGTTGTTTAGCCTCCTATAAGATTTGTATTCCTGTTATAGTAACATGATTTGCAGGGTCCAGGGAAGCTGGAAGTCACCTGATAACATGATCAAATACATATCAAGACACTGTATATTAATCACTACTAGGATATGGCGTCATTTTCCCCTCACTCTGTTAGTCATAACCAGAGTGTAGCTTTTAGCCGTTGCAGTCAGCTGTCAGCAGTAGAAGTGGAGGAGATGTTACTCAATTTATCATTTTGAAAAGTGGTTGAAAAGTTTTGCAACTTTTTGGTTTCCTAACCACATGTGAATGTGAATGTGAGAGAAGAATCTGAGAGATTTCTTCATTTTGACTATTTCTACCCTCTTCTCTCTGCTTTGTATTGATCTTTAATCATGGAACATTTATCTATAGACTGGTTCTGTTGTAACATGTCTGTCTAATTTAAAATGTC